>NC_079194.1:8661167-8856692 GCF_029499605.1 Hyla sarda
ACGTTTACAATCATTGCCTTGATTTGACGCAACGTCCTGAGGAGCAACAGCGACAAATATCACGAATGGTTCTGACCATGATGTTTACGTTGCGAATTTATTTAGAAACCATATTGGATTAACCGGACGGCTATCTGCCTGCACTCGTTCGGCTCTGCTACATCTATTGTTCGCCACCTCTCATGTAGAAAAACGGAAAGTGAATTCACAGAGCGACAAAAAAGTCATGGATTCCCCAAGAAAAACCTTAAAGGGGTTATCCAGGAAAAAACTTTTTTATATATTTATAAATTATAACTATTATTATTATATATATTATAATTATTTTATATATTTATAAATTATAATTATATATATCTATATCAACTGGCTCCAGAAAGCTAAACAGATTCGTAAATTACTTCTATTAAAAAATCTTAATCCTTTCAGTACTTATGAGCTGCTGAAGTTGAGTTGTTCTTTTCTGTCTAAGTGCTCTCTGATGACACGTGTCTCGGGAACTGTCCAGAGTAGAGGCAAATCCCCATAACAAACCTCTTCTACTCTTGCAGTTCCCGAGATAGACAGAGATGTCAGTAGAGAGCACTGTTGTCAGACAGAAAAGAACAACTCAACTTCAGCAGCTGATAATTATTGGAAGAATTAAGATTTTTTAATAGAAGCAATTTAGCAGTTGATATAGAAAAATAGTTTTTTTTCCTGGATTACCCCTTTAAAAAACAAAACAAACCTCATCAAGGAATACAGTGTGTGAACACAGCCTCAGGGTAAGTGTATAACTACTATATATCCTGATCCCATAGAGATTGCAGCAGTATATAGATAGAGCTGGAGGAGAGGTGTATAACTACTATATAGCCTGATCCCGTAGAGATAGCTGCAGTATACAGATAGAGCTATAACAGGTGTATAACTACCTTTATATCCTGATCACATAGAGATAGCAGCAGCAGTATACAGATAGAGCTGAAGGGGACGTGTATAACTACTATATATCCTGATCCCATAGAGATAGCAGCAGTATACAGATAGAGCTGGAGGGGAGGTGTATAACTACTATATATCCACATCCCATAGAGATAGCAGCAGTATACAGATAGAGCCAGTGGCAGAGGTGTTTAACTACTATATATTCTAATCCCATAGAGATAGCTGCAGTATATAGATAGAGCTGGAGGGGAGGTGTATAACTACTATATATCCTGATCCCATAGAGATTGCAGCAGTATATAGATAGAGCTGGAGGAGAGGTGTATAACTACTATATAGCCTGATCCCGTAGAGATAGAGCTATAACAGGTGTATAACTACCTTTATATCCTGATCACATAGAGATAGCAGCAGCAGTATACAGATAGAGCTGAAGGGGACGTGTATAACTACTATATATCCTGATCCTATAGAGATGGCAGCAGCAGTATACAGATAGAGCTGGAGTGGAGGTGTATAACTACTATATATATCCTGATCCCATAGAGATAGCTGCAGTATATAGATAGAGCTGAAGGGGAGGTGTATAACTACTATATATCCCAATCCCATAGAGATAGCAGCAGTATACAGATAGAGCTATAGTAGAGGTGTATAACTACTATATATCCTGATCCTATAGAGATGGCAGCAGCAGTATACAGATAGAGCTGGAGTGGAGGTGTATAACTACTATATATCCTGATCCCATAGAGACAGAAGCAGCAGTATACAGATAGAGCTAGAGGGGTCTGTGAGAGGCCATGAGGGATGTGATAGAATGATGTCATCCAGTAGTTTACAGGGAGTCAGCTGACTGAGGACTCCCTGTCCTATGACTCAATAAACACTGATTGTCTGTGGGTCAGACTGGTGATTACATGACTCAGGTACAGTAATGAATGTCATGAATGCAGCAGTGCTGGAATGAAACAGATGGCTCTGTAGGACTAGTGATGGTGAGTGTGGAAAGTGCTTCTGTTAGGCTACAAGTTTGGTTATCTTGACATGCTGGGAGTTGGTGTTTTTTAACAGCTGGAGGTCCACTATTTGGAGACCACCGGTATATTGCCTGGTATAGAGTTCATCCCTACAGCTGACCCCTCACTGTATATACACCACAGCAATGTGTAATAAGGGGGGACGGACCCTGCGCCTTGTTCACATTAGATGCCTCCTATGGGAGATGTGTTTCTTGGCTCCTGAACACATTCATCCCCCGGGGCCCATAAAATAAGGTGCAGCAGAAAATAACATTGTACATAGAATAATCCTGAGCTAATATATCACTGCAGCGCAAATCTCAGGCCGCAAGCGCCGCGCACTTTACAATGACAAGGTGACTTTGTTTTCCCAGCGTTGACTTTTGAAGTATTTCCGTTACCTGTCCTACGCGCTGGTTCTTGTAGAACCCGTTGAGCTCTGCCGTGTAAGGACAGGACGTGTTTGCCTTGGCATCGGTTTCACGTAGCGCTGAACATGTATATTTGGTTTAGGTTTTATGTCCAGTGTTTACACGTCTTCAGGAATAGAAGCGAAGATTAACATGGAGGCCGCACACTGTATGGTTCACGTAGTGCGGATTATGTACGGCGGGAGAAGACGGCCATATCTGTATACGTTATCCTCATCCACCTAAATAAATCCTGCAGATCATGTGACCGGAAATGAGAGAGAATAATAACACAGACAATAGCAGAGGATTCGAGCAATGATTTTATATACCAAATGTTGTGTTCATTATATTATATGGTGGGGATGTACATGTTATTATATACTATATGGACTGTTCACAGGAAGCACAAACACAGGGACTTCCTCCCTTACATGTTTGGCTAATCAGAACACAGAACAGAACAGACTGTCACTGGGCTGGGAGATGACGTACAGTCCACTACTATAGAGGTCATATGGGGGTGGAGGGGGATATTGATTCTCAGGCTTTGCAAGGTGCTATGTGAGCAGAAAGGAAAGAAGGACTTACACTAGGCACTGAACTGCTGCTGACAAGCTAAACGGAGGGGGAAATTGCATTCAGGAGTCAGCACTGTGTACATACAGTAGTAGCGGCACTGGTATTTGCACAATAGATAGCTGCCCAGCACTTTATGGGTGGTCTGAGTTGAGAGGAAACTATTGAGTTACCCTTCAGGACCAGTGTGGATCCTTTTGAGGAGGCAGACAGGCTTACAAAATGCATGTACACAGCCAAGGCTTGTGCTCTCTGTTTCTCTCTCTCCCTTCTGCACTTAAAGGGGTATTCCAGGAAAAAACTTTTTTTTTTTTTATATCCACTGGCTCCAGGAAGTTAAACATATTTGTAAATTACTTCTGTTAAAAAATCTTAATCCTTCCAGTAGTTATCAGCTGCTGAAGTTGCATTGTTCCTTTCTGTCTGACAACAGTGCTCTCTACTGACACCTTTGTCCGTCTTAGGAACTGTCCAGAGTAGGAGCATAGCAAACCTCTAATGCTTTGGACAGTTCCTGAGACAAGCAGAGGTGTCAGCAGAGAGCACTGTTGTCAGAAAGAATAGAACAACTCAACTTCAGAAGCCGATAAGTGCTGGAAGGATTAAGATTTTTTTAATTGAAGTAATTTACAAATCTGTTAAACTTTTTGGAGACAGTTGATATATATATAAAATACATTTTTTTCCTGGAATACCCCCTCTAAAGCGGTTGTCCAGCGAAAATGATATTATCTCCTATCCAAAGGATGGGGGATAAGAAGCTGATTGCGGTGGGCCCGACCGATGGGACCCCCCTAGCATCTCAAGAATAGGACCCAGGCTCTCAGTTGGGAGGGTGTTTGGCTTTGGACATGCCCTAGTGCTGTTTTTGGGTCTCTACGAACCTCCCTTAGAAATTAAAGGATCGCATAAAGAAAAATCTAATTTGCATACCCCTATGTTGATAGGGGATACTATAGTTTTCCCTGGTCAACCCCTTTAACAGTAGCTAAGCCCCATCCCCCTCACTTCCTGTGTGTTCTGTCTCGATCTCTCCGTTGGAATAGAGATGAAATTCCCCTAACAACAGGCAGTGGACAGCAGATTACAGAGAAGGAAAACACCTAGTGGCCAACGCTTTAGATCCTTTTTTTTTCTGGGGTGTTGCGATGATGTCACATACATGGTGCATGTGACACTGCGAACCCGACAATTACATATATTCTTATACATGTATCCCACAACTTTCCAGAACTTTATGGGGGGGGGGGGTCAGAAAAAAAAAGAGTTGTCTTGACTTACCCTTTAGGCCTAATATGATCCTTTGGAGGAGGCAGACAGGCTCACAGAATGCAGGTACACAGCCAAAGCTTGCGCTCTCTCTTTCCCTTCTGCACTTATCAATAGCAAAGCCCCTCTTCCTCTATCCTGTCTTGGTCTCTCTGTTGGAATAGAGATGGAATTCCCCTAACAACAGGATATGGACAACAGATTGCGAGTCTTATAGCCCAGGCTGTGTTTCCCAACCGATGTGCCTCCAGCTATTGCAAAACTACAACTCCCAGCATGCCCGGACAGCCAAAGGCTGTCCGGGCATGCTGGAAGTTGTAGTTTTGCAACAGCTGGAGGCATCCTGGTTGGGATACACTGTCCTAGGCAGGACATACGTTTTAACTCAAGATACGTTTTAACTCAAGAGTGTTAGGAAACAAGGAGACATCTGTTCCTAGGCCTCATTTATTTAGTCCCACGAAGACCCTTTAATCTCCATTTCCAAGAACGGCTTTACGATTTTTTTTTATTTTTTAAAATTTTTTAAGCCTCTTCCGTCTTCTCCGTCCTTTTAACATCTTGATCCTTTCATCATCTGTCATATATTAGGGTGAAATCAGATTGCGCATTGGCAGCGCATGTGGCAAGGTTGTCTCTACAACAAGTAGCGAAGGGCTTCGCAACGAGTAACATCTGGAGAACATTGCCAAATGGCCCTTCGTCCAAGCGGCATCACTTACGCCTGGCGTGTAAGGGAAAAAAAAAAAAGTTTCCAGGACACTGGTCGCAGTTTTCTTGTTTCACTTATTTAAGACAAAACTCTTTTCTTTCATCTCATCGAGTTAAACCCTGTTAAATCCATGATAGATTCCACGCAGGAACATAAGCGTCATCTGTACAGGGGGACCAGATGTTGTGCTTTAATGGGGGACATTCATTGCAATTCCCAATCTAGATATAAAATTGCAAACTGTGGATTTGGTTTCTATTTTTGCGCAATTTGAAGCGTTTTTAGCCTGTGTGTGCAGATCCTCTGGAGGAGGCAAACAGGCTCACAAAATGCAGGTACACAGCCAAGGAGCTACTACTGCACATAACAGTAGCTAAGCCCCTCCTTCAATTCCTGTGTTCTGCCCAGTCTCTCTACTTCAATAGAAATGGAATTCCCCTAGAAATTGTGCAGCATAAGCTATTATTAGGGAATAATGTAAAGGGTTCTTGTGTATGCCATGTGCTTACCTTTTTTAGCTGACATGGCACGCACGTAAGGGTTTCAGCCATTCTGATTGTAATATTGTCACTGAAACTGTGAATTGTTTTCTTTTTTTTTTTTGTGTGCACTTTGTAGCATTATTAGTCTTTGCGAGATCCTCTGGAGGAGGCAGACAGGCTTGCAGAATGCAGATACACAGCCAAGGACGTACTCCTGCACATAACAGTAGCTAAGCTTCTCCCTCAATTCCTTTGTTCTGCTCGGTCTCTCTGCTGAAATAGAGAGGGAATTCCCCTAGCAATGATGCAGCATAAGCTATTATTAGGGAATAATGTAGAGGTTCTTGTGTATGCCATGTGCTTACCTTTTTTTTAGCTGATGTTGCAGGTATAGGGTTTCAGACATTCTGATTGCAATATCATCATGAAACTGTGAATTGTTTTCTTTTTTTGTGTGCACTTTGTAGCGTTTTTAGCCTTTGCGTGCAGATCCTCTGGAGGAGGCAGACAGGCTCACAAAATGCAGGTACACAGCCAAGGGCTCTCTCCTGCAGATAACCGTAGTTAAGCCCCTCCTTCAATTCCTGTTTTCTGCTCGGTCTCTCTACCGACCTAAAGATGAAATTCCCCTAGCAATGCTGTAGTGTAAGCTATTGTTAGGGAATAATGTAGAGGTTCTTGCGCATGCCGTGTGCTTACCTTTTTTAGCTGATGTTGCAGGTATAGGGTTTCAGCGATACTGATTGCAATATTGTCACTGAAATGATTTCCCAATGCTGCCTTCATTTCCCGTGAATCCTCTGGGTTTGTGGAGAGAGGGTGTGGAGTTTAATTACTGCACCTGGTCCTCTAATCACCTGGCTGGACTTTAACAGCTGAAACTTATTTTCAAAGTGCGTTGTTTTGGCAGAAATATTTCCAAAGAAAGTTATTTGTCTTATAGTTACAAATGAGGTGTTTTATAAAGATTTCACATTTGCGATTCAATGTTGCTTTTTCCCCCTGCATTTTTGTAGTTTTTTTTACCTAGTTTACGGCGATTTTCCAAAATTGCGGTAAATAGCATGCAGTGTGTGGCCATTAGAGCAGTCACAAAGCCAATTGTGGCTTTTTCCTGCGATTTCAGACAAATCACATCAAAACTGCAGCAAAAAGTGTCAGCACAATATCAGAAGAGGTGTATAACAACTATATATATATATATATATATATATATATATATATATATATATATATATATATAGGGAGATTTATATGTGAAACATGCAGATTTTGCTGCCAGGAACCTACTGTAACTGCATTGATTGTAACTACTATAAATTGCAAAAAGAAATACACCAGCTGCAATGTCTTGTAGGTTCCAGCGGAGGCAGTATAACTGTAGGACAGATAAGGTAGTTGATCTGGAGGAAGTGGTCAAGAGGGCCCCCTTGCCTCCTACCACCTCTACATTAGGGTAGGACAACGTTTCCCAACCAGGTACCTCCAACTGTTGCAAAACTACAACTCCCAGCATGCCCGGACAGCCTTTGGCTGTCCGGGCATGCTGGGAGTTGTAGTTTTGCAACAGCTGGAGGCACACCGGTTGGGAAACACTGGTGTAGGCATTTGATTGTTGGACGCTGTCTTGGTATGTTTTAAAAATTTTTTATTTTTTTTTAAATTATTTTATTTGACATTGTGCACTATTGGAGCTGCCTGTAAAGGGTTAAATACTGTGTAATACCGCACACTGGAGCCGTGAACTGCAGCGTCCACCAGATAAAACTAATAACCGGCTTCCTGAGTAAACACAGCTGCCCGGGCCCATACAGGGATGTATACTGTAACGCAGAATTACAGAAGCAAATACTTGTGCAGATTTCTAGCGGGTCTCTGTTATCTGCCAACACAAAGAGGTAGTCAGGGTATAAGGGGGGGGGGGGGGGGGGGTCCGTACGTTGTGCTGATGTAAGGACACTTCAAGATGGAACTTATCCCTGTGCCCTGTCATTAAAACTAATTTTAGCTATTGCACAAAAAATCTTTCTAACGTACTTTGTTTAAAAAAAATAAATAAAGTTTTCTATGTTTTATTTGTGTTTAAAAAAGCTGCCACTAGGTGTCTCCCTACATGTCCAGAGCACATTCCCCCCCCCCATCTCTTGCACAGACTTTGGACTCCTGCTGGCCTGGCAGAAGTCCAAATTCAGGAAATGCAGTCTGGAGTGTTGAGGGGGGTTTGTGCAGCCTTAGCCAATCATAGGTCATCTCACACTGAACTGCTCTGGGCTGTGTGTAGCAGAGTGAGGGAGGAAGTTCTCCCCTGTATGGCTTCAGATGATGTCACGCCAGCTGAAGTCACGAGCGACGATTTGTAATGGACCAGACGCTGGACCCATAGAATCCGCTATGGCTTGTACAACAGTAGTTTAGTCAGTAGGTTAGGTAACGGGCACTCCAGTTGAGAACAATATTTTTCAAATCTACTGGAAGATAAACAGATTTATAAATGACTTTTATAAAAAAAAAAATCTTAATCCTTCCAGTACTTATAAGCTGCTGTATACTACAGAGGAGCTTGTGTAGTTCTTTCCGGTCTGACCACAGTGCTCTCTACTGACACCTCTGTTCATGTCAGGAACTGTCCAGAGCAGGAGAGGTTTGCTAGGGGGATTTGCTCCTACTCTGGACAGTTCATGACACGGACAGAGGTGTCAGCAGAGAGCACTGTGGTCAGACTGGAAAGAATAACTCAATTTCCTGTGGAGAATACAGCAGCTGGTAAATCCTGGATTAAGGATTAAGATATTTAGATTTTTAATAGAAGTAATTTACAAATCTGTTAAACTTTCTGGAGCCAGTAGATATATATAAAAAAAATAGTTTTCCACCGGAGTACCCCTTAAATATACCCATTTATGGCGTAACCACAGGATATGCCATAATTCGTAATTGGTGGTCCCACCTCTATCAAGGGAACGGGGGGACGGGATGGGGGGACGGACTCTTGTTCATTGATCTTTCCTGTGGACATCTATGGACAGAGCCTCATGCACCTGTGGCCACGTCTTCATTGGTTTGCACTTTCAGTCGACGAACGGAGGTCACGGAACCTTCTCTTCCAACTTGTGGGACTCCGACCTATAGCATATCTGGCATTTTTGGGAGAAATGTAAAGGAAAAGTCCAGTTATGCAAAACCTACCCCCTTTTCACATGATGAGGAGATATGTGCTGATCACGGGGGTCCAACTGGTGGAACTCCCGCCAACTCCGGAACAGGGCCTGCCTCTTACCTCTGAATGCTCTGACCCCCACCTTCCAAGATGAACCGGTTTCGCGAGTGACAGACCGCTCTGCCAATCATTGGCTGAGGTGGGACATTGCTGTGGCCGGTCGTTTAAAGCGGTATTCCGCCCCTAGACATCTTATCTCCTATCCCAAGGATAGGGGATAAGATGTCTGATCGCGGGGTCCCGTTGCTGGAAACCCCCGCAATCTCCCTGCTGCACCCGATGTTCGTTTAGAGCGTCGGAAGCAGCGCCGGAAGCTCGTGACATCACCGTCGCGCCCTGTTTGTGATCTCACGGCCATGTCCCCTCAATGCAAGTCTATGGGAGGGGGCGTGACGGCAGTCACGCCCCCTCCCATAGACTTGCATTGAGGGGGCATGGCCATGACATCACGAGCCTTCGCCCCGCATCACCAGTCAACGTTCGCTCCGTGTACCGGATGTCTGGGGTGCCACAGCTGAGATCGCGAGGTCCCCCCCCCCACTATCCTTTGTATGGGGATAAGATGTCTAGGGGCAGAGTACCCCATTAATGGACTGGGATGGAAGGGGGGTCCCAGTAGTTGGACCCCCTGCCATCATCCACAGGATAGGTTTTGCATATACGGAGTACCCCCTTCTTTACTCTTCTCTACGACTCTATAACTTCACTTGGACATACTTGACCAATTCGTAACCAGCCGGTTGATTTGGCATTGGGTCTCCATCGGAATCCCAGGCTCTTGGCTGCAGCACCAAGCGTACACTACGGGCATAGATTTTTTTTTTTAACTGTTCCGAAACATTGTAACCCACTTTACTGCTGGCCATACAACATAATGGTTCCTCACCGGCAGGTGTGCAAACAGAGTTGGTTTTTTTTTTTCCCATCTTGTTTCGTAGCCAGGTGGTTGACTCCGGTCCAGGAATAATACGAGGTCTTGGTCTCCCGCCATCACCTTAAGCTGCTGCAGTAAAGTTTATAGAATTGACAGATGAGGCAGAACGCCTGACTTTTTGTATTACCGATACCGAAGCCAAGAATCTAAGTACAAAATGCAAGTCTGGTCGAAAACTATAATGCAGCCCGTAAGCAGATCTCGAGCACGCGGGTTCCAGGATGACAGGCGTACAGTTTGGCGCGGTCTCTGCTCACATCTGTTTTACTGGTTCCTTTAAACTGGAAAAGAAAAAAAATGTATGCCCCCCCCCTCTCCCCCCCCCCCCCCTTTTTTTATTGTATTTTTGATTTTTGGGCTAGAAAGGTTTCCGAGTCCTGTGGTCAAATCAGGTCACGTTCAGCGGAGGAGCGAAGGGTTACGGAGTAATACGGTTATATTGGAAACAAATTAAGACGTTACACAAATCAGGCAAAAAATAAAAGGATGAGATCAGTAACCGGGAAAGAATTCCGTGGAAAGTTAGGAAAAGTGCAAAAGAAAAAAAGAAAATAAATAAATCATCGTTTTTAGATTGTGGTCACATGACAGGACGGCTACCCTCCGCTTTTTTCTGTACTGACAGTGATGATATTCGCCAGAATTTAAAGGGGTACTCCTCTGCTCTAGCGTTCTGAACATTTTGTTCTGAACGTTCCGAGCCGGAGGCAGTGATCGCGATGTTACGCCACACCCCCTCCATTCATGTCTATGGGAGGGGGCGTGTCTGCGACACGCCCCCTCCCCTAGACATAAATGGAGGGGGTGTGGCATCACGAGAGGGCGTGGCCGTGACGTCGCGACCGCTGACCATTTGTTTAGAATGCCGGGTGTGTGGGAGATTGCGGGGATGTGACCTTTCCATAGGGGATGTCTAGCAGCGGACTGCCCCTTTAATTTGGAATAGCTTAAAAATTGTTTCTACCGATTTTATTTTATTGTCCCAAAGTATCT
Source organism: Hyla sarda (assembly GCF_029499605.1). Lineage (NCBI taxonomy): Eukaryota > Metazoa > Chordata > Amphibia > Anura > Hylidae > Hyla > Hyla sarda. The sequence continues at coordinate 8,671,716 of NC_079194.1, forward strand.
AAAATAAAAATGAAGCTTGATTTAAATAAAAAAAAAAATTAAACATTTTTGTTCAGGCATCTCCATGGTAACAGGCTATGTTTAAGTAGGGTGCAATGGGATGGGAGTATGAATGCTGGATCTGACTACACAGGGTTAGTTTGTTGTCTGTTACCATGGAGATACATTTCTCTGCCTAGGAGATGTAGAAACAATAAAAATAAAAAATGTCATTAAAAACAAGAGTAAAATGATTTCATGTTCCATATTAAAGCAGAGTTTCACCACCAATGTGCCCCTAGCTGTTGCATGACTACAACTCCCAGCATTGCCAGCTTGTCAGGGGAAACTACTTAATTGGGCGCTGTCATTAAAACTAATTTTTGCTCTTGCACTCCTTATGGTAAATAAAAAATCATTCTAATGTACTTTGTTTAAAAAAAAAATAATTAGTTTTTTTCTGTTTTATTTGTGTTTAAAAAAGCTGCCACTAGGTGTCTCCCTACTTGTCCAGAGCACATCCCCCCCCCCCCCCCCATCTCCTGCACAGACTTTGGACTCCTGCTGGCCTGGCAGAAGTCCAAAATCAGGAAATGCTTTATGCAGCCTTATCCAATCATAGCTCAACTCACACTGAACTGCTCTGGGCTGTGTGTAGCAGAGTGAGGGAGGAAGTTCTCCCCTGTATGGCTTCAGATGATGTCACGCCTGCTGGGGAACGCCCCCTTCCCAATCTGTGAATCTGACTGAGACTGAGCAGAAAATACAGAGCAATATCAAGGTAGAAAACAAAAAAATAATAAAAATAAAGGCAGAGGGTGGTTTATCATGATGGGGGCAGTGAACTGGGGGGATTATAGACTTTAACAAGATCATGAGAAGTGCTCTTTAATGGGGGGGCATCTACCTAAAAGTGGAGAATTCCCTACCTACCTGCTGAGTACTTTAAAGTGTACCCGTCAGATACAACAAAAACATTTTTTTTTTAAATATATCACTCAGTATCTAATCCTGACCATGTACATCTAATTTTTATGTGTCTAGCACCTTTATTAATTTTTTATTACACTTTTAATTTAGCTCACTAGTCTGAATTCCTCTCAAAGGGAAGGGGGCGTGGCCTCACTGTGCAGGTCTCCGCCCCCTCCCTCAGTATACTGTCTGCTCACATCTCCCCTAGCAATAGCAAAACTACAACTCCCAGCATGTCCTCACTGACAGTAGCGGGACACAAGATGACAGTGGGAGGATTTTTCCTGCGCTCACATCTGTCAATCAAGGAAGTGTGTCCATGACATAGATGGACACAGCAGGACTAGTATGTATCCAAGCAGGCGGGGGGGGGGGGAGCAGTTGTTTGAATGGATTTATCAGTATGAAATACTGAAAAATTTCTAATGAAAGCAAATGCAAAACCTATTTGTTATACATGCTTTACAACATATCAGAAGTTTTTGTATCTGACAGCGCCCATTTAACCTAATGGGGGGATTTCCTACTTACCTATCCTCTAAGGGCTTCTACCTAAAAGGGGAGGGTTCTCTACCTACCTACGTACTTGGGGCTTCAACCGAAAAGGGAGGGATTCCATGCCTACCTATCTTCTGGGGTCTTCAACCTTATGGGAAGGGATTCTCTACCTACTTACTGGGGGCTTCTACCTAATAAGGGGGATTCCCTACCTATCTTCTGGGGGCTTCTACCTATTAGGGGGAATTCCCTACCTGCTTACTGGGGGCTTCTACCTATTTGGGGGTGGGGGGATACCTACCTACTGGGGTGGGGAAAGGTTCCTACCTAATAAGGGGATCCCTACCTACTTGGGGCTTCTACCTAATGGGGTAATTTCCTACTTACTGGGAGCTTCTACCTGTAATTGGTATTAGAGAGTACAAAACTTAAAATTGTAATGGGACATCCCTACTTTTAATGGTAGAGCCTAGAGCTCCCCTTTAAAGTACTCCGGTGGAATACTTTTTGCTTTTTAATCAACTAGTGCCAGAAAGTTAAACAAATTTGTAAATTACTTCTATTAAAAAAATCTTAATCCTTCCAGTACTTACTAGCTGCTGAATACTACAGAGGAAATTATTTTCTTTTAGGAACACAGAGCTCTCTGCCGACATCACGAGCACAGTGCTCTCTGCTGACACCTCTGTCCATTTTAGGAACTGTCCAGAGCAGCATGGGGATTTTCTCCTGTTTTGGACAGTTCTTAAAGTGGACAGAGATGTCAGCAGAGAGCACTGTGGTCATGATGTCAGCAGAGAGCTCTGTGTTCCCAAAAGAAAAATAATTTCCTCTGTAGTATTCAGCAGCTAATAAGTACTGGAAGGATTAAGATTTTTTTTAATAGAAGTAATTTACAAATCTGTTTAACTTTCTGGCACCAGTTGATTAAAAATAAAATAAAAAAAATAAAAAGTTTTCCACCTGGAGTACCCCTTTAAGCTCCCCCCCCCCCCATGTGACTATTACCTGCAGATGGTGGAGGAGGAGGGCAATCAGGGCCCCTGTTCTATCATTGAGGAGTGATAACTCGTCTCAACCTCATTTTCAGCGATGGCGTCCAGCACGGTGAGACTTGAAGCGGAGGCCTGCCTTACGTTGTAGGGATAGTTTAGATTTGTCGTCATGGATTCCGATTGTTTGTCGCGGTCAGAACAGAAATCATCTGCAGGATGAATATATTTCTGTAGATTGTTATGAAGATGTTTCATCAACGGGATCACAGCTGCCTGGACGAGGTTCTGCAGCAGGAGTGCCCCTGGGATTATACCTCTGCTTTTTCTTCTATTGGATGAGGCTTTTTATAGTAACCTTTGTTGAATTTATAATGTGTCCGGAAATCGGCCAAGGTGTGTGCGCCGGCCATTGTATAGAGATGAAATCCTAACAAAGGGGCATCGCTCCGCCATGGAAGGATAAGGAAGGTCTCTGACTACACAGTGAATGTAATGGAGAAGTAACGCGGCCGCTTCTATAGTCAGGTCAGCATTTCCCAACCAGGGTGCCTCCAGCTGTTGCAGAACTACAACTCCCAGCATGCCCGGACAGCCGTTGGCTGTCTGGGCATGCTGGGAGTTGTAGTTTTGCAACAGCTGGAGGCACCCTGGTTGGGAAATGCTGTTGTAGGTGCATAAGATAAATGATGTCTCTTCCATTATAATCTGTAATATATACTGTCCTGGTGTATTTATAGGGTTGTGCATAACTCATCTGGAATAAAAGAAGGATCAGAGAACAGGGATAATACACAGTGATGTCACAGTACAGGGATAATACACAGTGATGTCACAGTACAGGGATAATACACAGTGATGTCACAGTACAGGGATAATACACAGTGATGTCACAGTACAGGGATAATACACAGTGATGTCACAGTACAGGGATAATACACACAGTGATGTCACAGTACAGGGATAATACACACAGTGATGTCACAGTACAGGGATAATACACACAGTGATGTCACAGTACAGGGATAATACACACAGTGATGTCACAGTACAGGGATAATACACAGTGATGTCACAGTACAGGGATAATACACAGTGATGTCACAGTACAGGGATAATACACACAGTGATGTCACAGTACAGGGATAATACACACAGTGATGTCACAGTACAGGGATAATACACACAGTGATGTCACAGTACAGAGATAATACACACAGTGATGTCACAGTACAGGGATAATACACGGTGATGTCACAGTACAGGGATAATACACACAGTGATGTCACAGTACAGGGATAATACACACAGTGATGTCACAGTACAGGGATAATACACACAGTGATGTCACAGTACAGGGATAATACACACAGTGATGTCACAGTACAGGGATAATACACAGTGATGTCACAGTACAGGGATAATACACAGTGATGTCACAGTACAGGGATAATACACACAGTGATGTCACAGTACAGGGATAATACACACAGTGATGTCACAGTACAGGGATAATACACACAGTGATGTCACAGTACAGAGATAATACACACAGTGATGTCACAGTACAGGGATAATACACGGTGATGTCACAGTACAGGGATAATACACACAGTGATGTCACAGTACAGGGATAATACACACAGTGATGTCACAGTACAGGGATAATACACACAGTGATGTCACAGTACAGGGATAATACACACAGTGATGTCACAGTACAGGGATAATACACAGTGATGTCACAGTACAGGGATAATACACAGTGATGTCACAGTACAGGGATAATATACACAGTGATGTCACAGTACAGGGATAATACACACAGTGATGTCACAGTACAGGGATAATATACAGTGATGTCACAGTACAGGGATAATATACAGTGATGTCACAGTACAGGCATAATACACAGTGATGTCACAGTACAGGGATAATATACAGTGATGTCACAGTACAGGGATAATATACAGTGATGTCACAGTACAGGGATAATACACACAGTGATGTCACAGTACAGGGATAATACACACAGTGATGTCACAGTACAGGGATAATACACAGTGATGTCACAGTACAGGGATAGTATACAGTGATGTCACAGTACAGGGATAATACACAGTGATGTCACAGTACAGGGATAATATACAGTGATGTCACAGTACAGGGATAATATACAGTGATGTCACAGTACAGGGATAATATACAGTGATGTCACAGTACAGGGATAATACACACAGTGATGTCACAGTACAGGGATAATATACACAGTGATGTCACAGTACAGACATAATACACACAGTGATGTCACAGTACAGACATAATACACACAGTGATGTCACAGTACAGGGATAATACACAGTGATGTCACAGTACAGGGATAATACACAGTGATGTCACAGTACAGGGATAATACACACAGTGATGTCACAGTACAGGGATAATACACAGTGATGTCACAGTACAGGGATAATACACACAGTGATGTCACAGTACAGGGATAATACACAGTGATGTCACAATACAGGGATAATACACAGTGATGTCACAATACAGGGATAATACACAGTGATGTCACAGTACAGGGATAATACACAGTGATGTCACAATACAGGGATAATACACAGTGATGTCACAGTACAGGGATAATTCACAGTGATGTCACAGTACAGGGATAATACAAGTGATGTCACAGTACAGGGATAATACACAGTGATGTCACAGTACAGGGATAATACAAGTGATGTCACAGTACAGGGATAATACACACAGTGATGTCACAGTACAGGGATAATACACACAGTGATGTCACAGTACAGGGATAATACACACAGTGATGTCACAGTACAGGGATACTACACACAGTGATGTCACAGTACAGGGATAATACACACAGTGATGTCACAGTACAGGGATAATACACAGTGATGTCACAGTACAGGGATAATACACACAGTGATGTCACAGTACAGGGATAATACACAGTGATGTCACAATACAGGGATAATACACAGTGATGTCATAGTACAGGGATAATACACAGTGATGTCACAATACAGGGATAATACACAGTGATGTCACAGTACAGGGATAATACACAGTGATGTCACAGTACAGGGATAATACAAGTGATGTCACAGTACAGGGATAATACACAGTGATGTCACAGTACAGGGATAATACAAGTGATGTCACAGTACAGGGATAATACACAGTGATGTCACAGTACAGGGATAATACACACAGTGATGTCACAGTACAGGGATAATACACACAGTGATGTCACAGTACAGGGATAATACACAGTGATGTCACAGTACAGGGATAATACACAGTGATGTCACAGTACAGGGATAATACACAGTGATTCCACAGTACAGGGATAATACACAGTGATTCCACAGTACAGAGATAATACACAGTGATGTCACAGTACAGGGATAGTACACGGTGATGTTATACTGTTATATAATCAGATGAGAACATATACTGAATCCTAATATTTTGCCCCTGCAGGTATCATTAGGCTCCTCGGTTCACTATGATGCAGAAAGTCTCTCCCAGAACACACGGACGGAGGTGAAGTCCCTTCCCACCGAAAATGAGCCCTTGCTAAAATGGACGGTGGAGAATTACGGAGCTGTCACGTCTTTTTCCGAAATGAAAATGACCAATTACATTGACATCAGAGTGGGGGAAGGTATGATGCATGATTACCACACATATATACGGTATATATACTGCACCACAGCTGAGCGTATATATTATAGAGCAGTGATCCTATCAGCCGTACTCCGGCTATTGCATAACTACAACTCCCAGCATGGTGGAATGTGCGCGAGAGCCACAGGTTGGGCGTTCCGGCTATGGCGTGGTTTTCCGGGAGAACATGTTTTTCCTATATCAGATTACTGTACAGTGCCTGGAAAAAGACAACACTTCCCAGAATGCATTTCACCAGCAGCCTGTACAATGGGGGGAAACTATATTGGAGGATCAGTGCAAAAATATAGAAAAATATCTACTAAACTTTATTTGTGAGATTTACCAAAATCTGTGCAGAGGTGGAGGAGGGGTGTAGTTGCCCATAGCAACCAATCAGATCGCTTCTTAATTATTTTTAAAAGGCCTTTTAAATATATAAGCAGCGATCTGATTGGTTGCTATGGGGTACTACACCCCTCCTCCCCCTCTCCTCAGTTTTTGGTATATCTCCACCTATGGTTCATAGAGGATATAGTTGACTCCTTGACTCTTCCGTTTCAGATAATTCTTTTCCGGCGACGTGCAGCATCCAGAAGAACTTCATTTCTCTGAATTATCTCGGCCGCTATCTGGAGCCGCAGTTTGTGGAGAGTTGTGCGATGGAGCCGGAGGACAAGCAGCTGGTTTACATCATAGAGCTGGACTCTCCCCGAGACAAAATGTACAGGTAATGGAGCACAACATTGTTTATGGGGAACGCACGTGTTGCGATGCACTAAAGCCCGATCCCTCCGTAGCCCAGATATCGTTCCTGCAGCCACGTGATGTCTTGGTGTATGGTTCCGGCCCCAGCAGTCATGTGATCTGACTATAGGACCTGCAAAGGAGCCATGTACCCTGTGCGCCTATAAAAAAGCACAATTGGGGGAGATGCTTCCCTAACAGCACTAAGGATGGTAAAGGGTGTCTGAGCAGTGAGGGTCCGACTGGTGCGGCCCCCAGTGATCACGAGCGTTGCTCCTCCTTTGATCTGTATGGGTCTGACTAACTATTTCCGTTCTCAGCCGTCTTCCTCAGGCCCAGTTGAAGAGAGTGGCCGAGCACATGGTCCAAATACAACTCCATTCAGATGGGATTTGATGGGACCTCTGTTCTCTTGGTTGGTGGGATTACCACCAATCGGGACCCCCCCTGCAGATGGGTGATGAGTGTTGTTTATAGAAAAAAAAAACTTAAAGGGGTACTCCGGGTAAAACCTTTTTTCTTTTAAATCATCTGGTGGCAGAAAGTTAAACATATTTGTAAATTACTTCTATTAAAAAATCTTAATCCTTCCAGTACTTATTAGCTGCTGAATGCTACAGAGGAAATTCCTTTCTTTTTGGAACACTGATGACATCACGAGCACAGTTCTCTCTGACATCTCTGTCCATTTTAGCAACCATGCATAGCAGATGTATGCTAAGGGCAGCATGGTGGCTCAGTGGTTAGCACTGCTGCCTTGCAGTGCTGGGGACTTGGGATCAAATCCCACTAATGACAACAATAAATAAAGCATTATTATTATTATTATTATTATAATGTCAGCAGAGAGCACTGTGCTCGTGATGTCATCAGAGAGAATTCCAAAAAGAAAAGAATTTCCTCTGTAGTATTCAGCAGCTAATAAGTACAGGAAGGATTGAGATTTTTTAATAGAAGTAATTTACAAATATGTTTAACTTTCTGCCACCAGTTGATTTAAAAGAAAAAAGGTTTTCACCGGCATACCCCTTTAAAGACTTTATGGTTCACTGAGTTTTCAAAAACCTTCTCAAAAGTTTGCAACACCAAGAAAACGAGGAATGGAGCACTCACCCAGTAATGTGTCCCAAATCGTTAATGACGTATGGTCACAGACCGCTCAGACGCCGGCCACAGGCCGCATCATGCCAAACGGCACTTCGTCAGGCCGCACCTCCTCCCTGCCAAAAGATGACCATACGTCATTAACGATCTGCCAATTTGGGACACATTACTGGGTGAGTGCTCCGTTCCTCATTTTCTTGGTGTTGCATGTTTTGGACTTTCTTTATTGTACGTGAGCACTTCGCGTATTCCCGGTTTAATGACACCACGTCCTATTATTGGCTACCTGGCAAATAGGAGCAGTCCAATATCCAGTCGCCGATTTGTAACCCTTTCTTTCTCTGTTGATGCTTCTCAAATGTTTTGTTTCGATTGGGGTTTTTGGGTGTTTAGACCCTGACGGATCGATAGAACTAGCAGGGAGAAGCACATGGCTGTTTCGAGATGGTCCCATAGACTTCCACTTTGAAGCTGTCGCGTGTTTAAAGGGGAATTCCAGGAAAAAACTTTTTTATATATATCAACTGGCTCCAGAAAGTTAAACAGATTTGTAAATTACTTCTATTAAAAAAATCTTAATCCTTTCAGTACTTATGAGCTTCTGAAGTTAAGGTTGTTCTTTTCGGTCTAAGTGCTCTCTGATGACACCTGTCTCGGGAACCGCCCAGTTTAGAAGCAAATCCCCATAGTAAACCTCTTCTAAACTGGGCGGGGAGACAGGTGTCATCAGAGAGCACTTAGACAGAAAAGAACAACCTTAACTTCAGAAGCTCATGAGTACTGAAAGGATTAAGATTTTTTAATAGAAGTAATTTACAAATCTGTTTAACTTTCTGGAGCCAGTCTATGGGACCATCTGTAGGACATGTCAAAAGTTTTTGGAACCTTTTGATCACCATTATAACATTACAGCACATATATGACATCATAGAGGGAGTGACATCATAAATCTGACATAAAAGCAAAGGCCGTCATTGCTGTTAAAAGGAAATTGCATTATTGTGTATCATTAACCTAACCCCTTAACCACCAGGACATACATTTATGTCCTGTACATGACCGCGAGCACCGTTCCGGTGCTCGCGGTCATGTACAGGACATAAATGTATGTCCTGGTCTGTTGAAGCGTTAGGTTAAAGGGGTATTCCAGGCAAAAACTTTTATATATATATATATATATATATATATATATATATATATATATATATATATATATATGTAAAAATCAACTGGCTCCGGAAAGTTAAACAGATTTGTAAATTACTTCTATTAAAAAATCTTAATCCTTCCAATAGTTATTAGCTTCTGAAGTTGAGTTGTTGTTTTCTGTCTAACTGCTCAATGGTGATGTCACGTCCCGGGAGCTGTGCATGATGGGAGAATATCCCCATAGGAACTGCACAACTCCCTGGACGTGACATCATCATTGAGCAGTTAGACAGAAAACAACAACTCAACTTCAGAAGCTAATATCTATTGGAAGGATTAAGATTTTTTAATAGAAGTAATTTACAAATCTGTTTAACTTTCCGGAGCCAGTTGATATATAAAAAAAAGTTTTAGCCTGGAATACCCCTTTAATGATACACAATAATGCAATCAGCAGCCAGGGACCCGCCAGTAATGGCAGACATGAGCAATAACGCTTATGTCTGCCATTAACCCCTCAGATGCCGTGATCAATACAGACCACAGCATCTGCGCCAATGCGGTCAGAAAAATGGATGATTGGATCACCTGCGGCGCTGCTGCAGGGAATCGTCTCCACAGGTCTTCTGCCCTGGTCTGAGATCACGCAGACCAGAGCAGAAGATCGCCGATAACACTGATCAGTCCCTTTTTTTCCATTTTACTCCCAAAAAGTGTAAAAAAAAAATTTTTTTTAAATGTATAAACCTATTTGGTAACGTTGTCTACATAAATGTCCAAACTATCAAAATATACAAAATATAATGTTAATGATCCCGTACGGTGAGCGGCGTAAATGTAAACAAAAACAAAAAAGTCAAAAATTGCTGCTTTTTTGTCACATCATATTCCAAAAAAAAAATAATAATAATAATAATAATAAGTAATAGTCTTAAATACACAAATGTGGTATCAATAAAAAGTACAGATCACGGCGCAAAAAATGAGCCCTCATACCGCCGCTTATACGGAAAAATGAAAAAGTGAAAGGTTTTCAAAATAGAGGGATTTTAAACGTACTAATTTGGTTAAAAAGTTTGAGATTGTTTTTTTAAACAATAATAGAAAAGTGTGTAATCATGGGTATCATTTAAATTGTATTGACCACAGAATATAGAAAAAAATGTCATTTTTACTAGGGATCGATTGATTATCGGTATGGACGATATTATCGGCCGATTATCACGATTTTTGGCATTATCGGTATCTGCAATTACCTTGCCGATAAGCCGATAATGCCCCGCCCCCCGCACCGCCCCCACCGCACCGTGACCCCCCCCCGACCCGCCGCACCGCGACCACCGCACCGCGTCACACCCCCCACCGTAGTGCTGGGCGGTATACCGGTATGAACCGGATACCGTTTTCTTTTTCTCCCACGGTATGGAATTTTTGCCCATACCGCTATACCGGTCGGGCCCCTCCCCCACCCTCCGAGTCAATAAAAAAAATTTAACTTACCCGTAATGGGGGTGGTCCGGGCCAACCATCTTTCCTGTAGTGTCCGGCGGCATTTCGGGTGGAGGGGGAACCGGTCCGGGCTGTCCTTCTTCTCCGGGGGTCCTCTTCTCCACTCCGGGCAGGCTCCGGCCTAGTACGCTGCATAGACGCCGCTACGCCGTGACGTCAGGTGCGTCGCTGCGCAGCGGCATCTATGCAGTGTTACTAGGCCGGAGCCTGCCCCGAGTGGAGAAGAGGAACAGCCCGGACCGGTTCACCCTCCACCCGGAATGCCGCCGGACACTACAGGAAGGATGGATGGCCCGGACCACCCTCCCCGGACGGTCCCTGCAGCAACTGGGAAGGTGAGTCAGGGTTCTGGGATGGACAGGGGTCTGTATAATATACTATACCTACAGTAGGCCCTCCAGCTGTTGCAAAACTACAACTCCCAGCATGCCCGGACAGCCAACGGCTGTCTGGGCATGCTGGGAGTAGTAGTTTTGCAACAGCTGGAGGCACCCCTAGGCGCGGTGCGGCGGTGGGGGGAGCAGTGGCGGTGATAGATCTCAGGACCCCCGAACAGGCAGGGGGAGAGTAGCGGGTGGCGGTAATTTACAATAGAAGTAATTTACAAATACGTTTAACTTTCTGCCACCAGTTGATTTAAAAGAAAAGAGGTTTTCACCGGAGTACCCCTTTAAACAGATTTGTAAATGACTTCTATTAAAACAATCTTAATCCTTCCAGTACTAATCAGTTGCTGTATACTACAGAGGAAGTTCTTTTCTTTTTCAACTTCCTTTCTGTCTGACCGCAGTGCTCTCTGCTGACACCTCTGTCCATGTCTGGAACTGTCTAGAGCAGGAGAGGTTTGCTATGGGGATCACCGTATTTTTCGCCCTATAGGACGCACCGGCATATAAGACGCATCCAATTTTAAAGGTGCAAAATCTAGAAAAAAAAGATTCTGAACCCAACAGTGATCTTCAACCTGCGGACCTCCAGATGTTGCAAAACTACAACTCCCAGCATGCCCGGACAGCCGTTGGCTGTCCGGGCATGCTGGGATTTGTAGTTTTGCAACATCTGGAGGTCCGCAGGTTGAAGACCACTGGATAGGAGGTAATACTCACCTGTCCCCGCCGCTCCGGACCCGTCACCGCTGCCCTGGATGTCGCTCCATCGCTGTTGCCGCGTCCCCGTGGTGTCCCCGACGTTCTGTACATCTTCTTCCCCGTGGTGTCCACGCTCTCCATTGGCGTCATTACGTCGCTACGCACGCCGCTCCTATTGGATGACGGGACGACGTGCGCGACGACGTGATGACGTCAAAGGAGAGCACCGGCCATGCAGGGAATCCCGGCACGGAGCAGACACCGAGGAGGCAGGTAAGGTCCCTCCCGGTGTCCTGTAAGCTGTTCGGGACGCCGCGATTTTACCGCGACGGTCCCGAACAGCCCGAATGAACAGCCGGGTTAGTGTCACTTTCCCTTCAGACGCGGCGGTCAGCTTTGATCGCCGCGTCTGAAGGGTTAATACAGGGCATCACCGCGATCGGTGATGTCCTGTATTAGCCGTGGGTCCCGGCCGTTGATGGCCACCGGGACCGCCGCGATAGGGGTGTATTCGCCATATAAGCCGCACCAACTTTCCCCCCCCCAGTTTTGGGGAAGAAAAAGTGCTTCTTATACGGCGAAAAATACGGTAACTCCTGCTCTGCACAGTTCCTAAAATGGACAGAGGTGCCAACGGCTGTCCGGGCATGCTGGGAATTGTAGTTTTGCAACAGCTGGAGGCACCCTGGTTGAGAAACACTGCTAAAGTCCTGATCCGATGGCGTGAAGATCGTCTGTGTACAACATCTGCTCTCAATCTCCGGAGCGTATTACTTTGCCAAACTCTAATTGCCATAGAAAGTGAAATTGGAGGTAGCGGGCAGCTGGTCGCCCTGGTACATGGAACGCCCAGCGTATTTTTAGGCTTTAGTAATATAGACTTTTTGGTTTTTCTGAGCTTTGAATAAGATTCCTTCATCATTTTATTATTTTTTATTTTTAAGTTTTTACGTTACCATGGATTAAAACTTGGCGTTCTCTGTGTTTAATGACCGCTCCGGGTGCCAGGGTTTGGAGGTTTGCCGGGAGCTGGATGGTAACTTCAAATAAAAAACATTCACCACCAAAGCTTCATAATGATGAGTAAATGTTAGATGTGACCGTAAATGGGGGATGTTGTCCTATCTACCAAAGGATCCTCGTAAAATTGGAGGATAAAGTCCGTCTCATTTTTAGAGATGGGAAGACGCCTCGCAAAGCTATTGGCTGAACATTTATTTGGGCAACAGATGTCTCTTCCAACCCCCCCCCCCCAGCACGTCCACACTTGGCCCAGTCAATCGTGCTTGTGTTCTATATAGTAAGAGGGGAGTAAGACACTGCCAGACACCTACAAAAAGTCTGGATTTATTGAAATCCCACTGCTACCTTTCCCAAAGTCATCTAAGGGTGGTAAGTCGGAAAGTGACCATGGACATTACATGGTTGGCCGGTCCCATCCAAATCCGCCAGTTTAAAGAGTTAAAAAATGTTTTTAATCAACTGGTGCCAGAAAGTTAAACAGATTTGTAATTTACTTCTATTTAAAAATATTTAACCTTCCAGTACTTATCAGTTGCTGTATGCTCCACAGGAAGTTCTTTTCTTTTTTTGAATTTCTTTTCTGTCTGACCACAGTGCTCTCTGCTGACACCTCTGTCCATGTCAGGAACCGTCCAGAGCAGGAGAGGTTTGCTATGGTGATTTGTTCCTGCTCTGGACAGTTCCTGACATGGACAGAGGTGTCAGCAGAGAGCACTGTGGTCAGACTGGAAAGAAATACACAACTTCCTGTGGAGCATACAGCAGCTGATAAGTACTGGAAGGATTAAGATTTTTAAATATAAGTAATTTACAAATCTAAGCAAAAAGAAAAATAGCCAGCACAACAACCTAATACACGGGTGCACACTGCTGTGGCAGATACAGAGTATACAAAAAAGAGGATTGCAGCAGCACACATTGGTCAAAAAATGGAGGCTCTTAGTGCACTCTGATCAAAACGTGTCCCCCATCCACCACGGGGAGGTGACCTCATTTAGGATGGGACCCTAGGACAAATTCTGAGCCTAACGCTCAGATACCAACTCACCTCTGCTGGGCATATAGCCTCTGACTGGGTGACATGCTGGATAGAGGCTATATGCCCAGCAGAGGTGAGTGGATATGAGCGTTAGGCGCAGAATTTGTGCTAGGTTCCCCATCCTAAATGAGGTCACCTCCCCGTGGTGGATGGGGGACACGTTTTGATCAAAAAGTACGCTAAGAGCCACAATTTTTTGACCAATGTGTGCTGCTGCAATCTTCTTTTTTGTATAATTTACAAATCTGTTTAACTTTCTGGAGCAAGTTGATTGAAAAAAAAAATGTTTTCCAGCGGGGTACACATTTAAGGTTGTGTTCACGTTTGCGTTGTGTTCAAGCTGTTGCGGACCCCATTTACTTATAATCTGGTCTGTTCCAGCATGGTATTCATGGCTTTGATTGGAAGAATAACTTTGTATGCTATGCTATTCTGCACAGCAAATACAAAAGAATTATGCAAAAGTGGCTCCAGTGTAGATGTGAACTGAGCTTTAAGCAAGGCGTGGCTCCAGTGGCTCCAGTGGCTCCAGTGTTCAGCCAGCATGTATATGTTCTGAATTGGAAGAGGAGAGTGAGCTACTGCCAGAGTGCTTTGTGCCTCCACATATCTCCATTCAGTGAAAAAGGATCAGGCATATGCAGATTCAACTGCCCGATCCTTCTCTTCTAAAACATCTGCCATTGGGGAAGAGTCTGGGGGGCCCCCATACACATTAGATGGTCAGCTAACTGAGATTTCCACAAGCATGTAGTTAAAGGAAAAAACTTTTTTTTTTATATAACAACTGGCTCCAGAAAGTTAAACAGATTTGTAAATTACTTCTATTAAAAAATCTTAATCCTTTCAGTACTTATGAGCTTCTGAAGTTAAGGTTGTTCTTTTCTGTCTAAGTGCTCTCTGATGACACGTGTCTCGGGAACCGCCCAGTTTAGAAGAGGTTTGCTATGGGGATTTGCTTCTAAACTGGGCGGTTCCCGAGACACGTGTCATCAGAGAGCACTTAGACAGAAAAGAACAACCTTAACTTCAGAAGCTCATAAGTACTGAAAGGATTAAGATTTTTTGATAGAAGTAATTTACAAATCTGTTTAACTTTCTGGAGCCAGTTGATATATATATATATATATATATATAAAAAAAAATTTTTTTCTTGGATAACCCCTTTAATTTTATTAGTGTGTCGTCTACGTATCTGCTTATTGTATCACAAAGACAATGTCCCCGGACCATGGACGTCTATGAACTTCTAACCTTCTGACCAGGTTCCGACTCACTGAGCATTTCACACCTTGGCTCCGAGCACCTCTAAAGTATCTTTTAACCCAAATACATGTCCGTCTGTTATCAGTCAGTAGATTGAATGTGTCCAGGTTGTATCTGCTTTCCACATGTTTGATTTTTGGCATAAATGTTATTATTTAATTGGTTGAGCAGATGCTGGATCACAATACATCTGACTGATAGACGCGTCACATCGGACATTCCTCATTGGGTCACATCGGACATTCCTCATTGGGTCACATCGGACATTCCTCATTGGGTCACATCGGACATTCCTCATTGGGTCACATCGGACATTCCTCATTGGGTCACATCGGACATTCCTCATTGGGTCACATCGGACATTCCTCATTGGGTCACATCGGACATTCCTCATTGGGTCACATCGGACATTCCTCATTGGGTCACATCGGACATTCCTCATTGGGTCACATCGGACACTCCTCATTGGGTCACATCGGACACTCCTCATTGGGTCACATCGGACACTCCTCATTGGGTCACATCGGACACTCCTCATTGGGTCACATCGGACACTCCTCATTGGGTCACATCGGACATTCCTCATTGGGTCACATCGGACATTCCTCATTGGGTCACATTGGACATTCCTCATTGGGTCACTTCGGACATTCCTCATTGGGTCACTTCGGACATTCCTCATTGGGTCACTTCGGACATTCCTCATTGGGTCACTTCGGACATTCCTCATTGGGTCACTTCGGACATTCCTCATTGGGTCACATCGGACACTCCTCATTGGGTCACATCGGACACTCCTCATTGGGTCACATCGGACACTCCTCATTGGGTCACATCGGACATTCCTCATTGGGTCACTTCGGACATTCCTCATTGGGTCACTTCGGACATTCCTCATTGGGTCACTTCGGACATTCCTCATTGGGTCACTTCGGACATTCCTCATTGGGTCACTTCGGACATTCCTCATTGGGTCACTTCGGACATTCCTCATTGGGTCACATCGGACATTCCTCATTGGGTCACATCGGACATTCCTCATTGGGTCACATCGGACATTCCTCATTGGGTCACATCGGACATTCCTCATTGGGTCACATCGGACATTCCTCATTGGGTCACATCGGACATTCCTCATTGGGTCACATCGGACATTCCTCATTGGGTCACATCGGACATTCCTCATTGGGTCACATCGGACATTCCTCATTGGGTCACATCGGACATTCCTCATTGGGTCACATCGGACATTCCTCATTGGGTCTGACTTTATTTTCCTTTTTGTAGTTCATTTCAGGTCGACATAATTGTTGACATCAGTCCGCGCCATCCCGACACCAGTCTTGTCAAGAATCTCGTCCTTATCCTCAAGTGTAAAGAATCAGTCAACTGGGTTATCAGGCCGGACAACATCAAGGGAATGCTGGAAATACTGGTAAGTCAAATACAATATTTTTGGTGTAATGAGAAGGTTTTTAAAGGGGTACTCCACCCCTAGACATCTTATCCCCTATCCAAAGCATATCCATCTCCCTGCTGCGTCCTGCGTTCGTTTGGAGCGTTGGGTGCAGCATCAGGAGCTCGTAACGTCACGGTTACGCCCCCTCAATGCAAGTCTATTGGAGGGGGCGTGACGGCCGTCACGCCCCCTCCAATAGACTTGCATTGAGGGGGCGTAGCCGTGACGTCACAAGCGGGGCGAGGCGTGATTGTGACGTCATAAGCCTCCGCCCTGAATCGCCAGTCATCCGGCAAGGAGCGACGTTTGCTCTGTGCACCGGATGTCTGTGGTGCCACAGCCAAGATCGCGGGGGTCCCGCTATCTCCTCTCGATAGGGGATAACATGTCTAGGGGCGGAGTACCCCCTTCAAATCTAAGAAATAAATTGAAAAATCTGGGTAAAGTTCAAGACCTTGGTTAAAGGGGTATTCCAGTAAAAAAAATGTTTTCCATATCCACTTGCTTCAGAAAGTTTAAACAGATTTGTAAATTACTTCCATCAAAAAATCTTAATCCTTCCAGTAGTTATCAGCTGCTGAAGTTGAGTTGTTCTTTTCTGTCTGACAACAGTGCTCTCTGCTGATACCTCTGTCTGTCTCAGGAACTGTTCAGAGTAGGAGCAAATCCCCATAGCAAACCTCTCCTGCTCTGGACAGTTCCTTAGACAGACAGAGGTGTCAGCAGAGAGCACTGTGGACAGACAGAAAAGAACAACTCAACTTCAACAGCTGATAAGTACTGGGAGGATTAATTTTTTTTTAATAGAAGCAATTTACAAATCTGTTTAACTTTCTGGAGCCAGTTGATGTGAAAAAAAAACTCAAGTTGTTTTCAACTGGAGAACCCCTTTAAACTCTTTGGTTGGCGCAGATTGATCCCAGTTTTTTTGTCTCTTCATCAGATGCAAATGACTAAATTATCATCTGATGAAGAGACGTCTTAGTCTCGAAACATGTTACGCTTTGGCTTCTATTAAATAACGTTTATTTTACTTTTCAAAGTGTCCTTCTAATAACAACATTAAAGGGGTACTCCAGTGGAAACTTTTTTTTTTTTTTTTAAATCAACTGGTGCCAGAAAGTTAAATAGATTTGTAAATTACTTCTATTAAGAAATATTAATCCTTACAGTAGTTATAAGCTGCTGAATACTACAGAGGAAATTCTTTTCTTTTTGGAACACAGAGCTCTCTGCTGACATCACGAACACAGTGCTCTCTGCGGACATCTCTGTCCATTTTAGGAACTGTCCAGAGCAGCATATGTTTTCTATGGGGATTTTCTCCTACTCTGGACAGTTTCTAAAATGGACAGAGGTGTCAGCAGAGAGCACTGGGGTCATGATGTCAGCAGAGAGCTCTGTGTTCCAAAAAGAAAAGAATTTCCTCTGTAGTATTCAGCAGCTAATAACTACTGGAAGGATTAAGATTTTTTTTATAGAAGTAATTTACAAATCTGTTTAACTTTCTGGCACCAGTTGATTTAAAAAAAACAAAAACAAAAAACTAGTAATAGTAATTTTCCACCAGAGTACCCCTTTAAGTAATTGTTAGTTATACTGCTCCCCTATATATTCTTCAAATTGCTCCAAATGTTGACTAATTTCATTAGTAATTATGACTAGAGATGAGCGAACTTACAATAAATTCGATTCGTCACGAACTTCTCGGCTCGGCAGTTGATGACTTATCCTGCATAAATTAGTTCAGCTTTCAGGCGCTCTGGTGGGCTGGAAAAGGTGGATACAGTCCTAGGAAAGAGTCTCCTATCCACCTTTTCCAGCCCACCGGAGCACCTGAAAGCTGAACTAATTTATGCAGGAAAAGTCATCAACTGCTGAGCCGAGAAGTTTGTGACGAATCAAATTTACTGTAAGTTCGCTCATCTCTAATGATGACATTAGAATACGGTCACTCCGCAGCCTTTTGCTCCTTCATGAATAATAAACACTCAGGAGGGTCCTCGAGCCGTGAGCGTTCTAGACCCCGTACATGATCCCCCCCCACGTGCGCGGCCTCCTGCCCTTGTTGACAGATTGCTAACATTTCACGTACAATAACATACATTCTAGCACCTTCCAGGACTTATCTTATCTGGAGTGCACTTCTATCTGTAGATGAACTTATTTATAGTTTTCTAAATGTGGCCTATAAATGCGGCTTTATTGCTTATCATCCCGGTAATTGATTGGATCTCACCAAAGTGTGAAGTTTCCATGTATTGTGTAGATTGCTGAAGGACTCCTAATCCTCCGGTAATGCACATAGATATTAGTCTGCACATAGTTGTCTACCCAGAAGTTCCTGACAATAATACAGTAATCCTGGGGGTCTACGTGCGATGGCCAAAAGGAGCCGAGAAGGAATCTTTCCACGGCTGACGCGTTTTGGACCAGACCTCCATGACCTCATGTTTTTGCTGCATTAAAGAGAAGATGATATCTCTATGTAAATAATATTAAAGGGGTATTCCGGTGAAAAACAACTGGCTCCAGAAAGTTTTACAGATTTGTAAATTACTTCTATAACATTTTTTTCATCCTACCAGTACTTATCAGTTGAGTTGTTCTTTTCTGTCTGACCACAGTGCTCTCTGCCGATACCTCTGTCCATGCCAGGAACTGTCCAGAGCAGGAGAGGTTTGCTGTAAGGATTTGCTCCAACTCTGGACAGTTCCTGAAACAAGACAGAGGTGTCAGCAGAGAGCACTGTTGTCAGACAGAAAAGAACAACTCAACTTCAGGAGCTGATAAGTACTAGAAGGATTAAGATTTTTTAATAGAAGTAATTTACAGATCTGTTTAACTTTCTGGAGCCAGTTGATATGAAAAAATAGTTTTTTTTACTGGATAACCCCTTTAATGAGAATGTTTACAGTTTCTGGATAAGTTAGTTTTGGACTTATAAATGGTGAACTTACATGGTGGCCTTTTATCTTTGTTCTTAACCTGACAATTATGTAAAACGACATTTTTCCACCTCCTTTTTCCAATTGCAGAATAAGATTTTTCTTCTAGACGCACAAACTAGGATTTTTGATGATTTTTGGCTGACAGGGTCTTCACCAAAACAGAAATAATCAGTAGAGTAGACTTGTTTGATTTAAAGGAAAACTGTCACCATGATCCAACCAAACTAAACCCAATACACTGGGTTATAGTGGGGGTGACCAGGAATCCAAAGAGGGTTCACTTAATATAATCGGTGCTGTGGTTTCTGAAATATTGGCTGGCGAAGTTCCCCTTCTGAATTCAGGGAGTCGCGTGCAGGAGGCAGGGTCCCGTCGGCTGGCCGCCCCTGCTCCTTTCCGTCTTCTCAATCAGCCGTCCCCGTAGTTAGCATATTCATATTCTGCGACTCCACATCCTAAAACTTTTTTTTTTCTATATCAACTGGCTCCAGAAAATTAAACAGATTTGTAAATGACTTATATTGAAAAATCTTAATCCTTCCAATAATTATCAGCTGCTGAAGTTGAGTTGTTGTTTTCTGTCTGGCAACAGTGCTCTCTGCTGACATCTCTGTCTGTCTCGGGAACTGCACAGAGTAGAAGAGGTTTGCTATGGAGATTTGCTTCTACTCTGGACAGTCCCCAAGACACATGTCATCAGAGAGCACTTAGACAGAAAAGAACAACTCAACTTCAGCAGCTTCAAGTACTGAAAGGATTAATAGCTTTTAACAGAAGTAATTTACAAATCTGTTTCACTTTCTGGAGCCATATAAAAAATAGCTTTTTCCTGGATAACCCCTTTAAAGAAGACCTGTGGCCAACTCTAAAAAACTTTTGCTATCATTAGCTAAGGCTATCCTGATCACACACCCTTTTACAGTTTCTTGACACGCCCTCCCGTTCCCGAGTGTATAATTTGTCATTTCAGGGAATAGTCAAATGGGCGTGAATTTAATTTTAATAACGGGAGTGACTATGCTGTATTACACAGTCATGGGGTATTTATGTTATACCCTGAGAGGCGTGGATGCCTAATACCAGGGCTGTGGAGTCGGTAGATAAATGTTCCGACTCCTCTGTATTAATATGTGAATGTATTTTATACATTCCTTGAAGGAAAGAAAGGTAACATACCTGTCATTACCACAGGACTACTGGCTGGGAAGCCAACAGTCTACAGTATTGAACAGTTTGTGTGCTGATCTGCTGCTGAAGATAGGGCAGTGGGAGGATCAAGGAAGGGGCAGATATTTATAGGGGTACTCCGGTGAAAAACTTTTTTTTATTTATTTTTTTTTTTTTTAATCAACTGGTGCCAGAAAGTTAAACAGATTTGTAAATTACTTCTATTAAAAAATCTTAATCCTTCCTGTACTTATTAGCTGCTGAATACTACAGTGGAAATTCTTTTCCGTTTGAAACACAGAGCTGTCTGCTTTCATCATGAGCACAGTGCTCTCTGCTGACATCTCTGTCCATTTTAGGAACTGTCCAGAATAAAAGGAAATCCCCATAGCAAACTATGCTGTTCTGGACAGTTCCTAAAATGGACAGAGATGTCAGCAGAGAGCAGTTAGCAACTGATAAGTGTAATAAGACAAAAAAGGGAGACTGGAGGGAAGCGCCTCGTGTGTTACCTCACAAATGAGGTGGCCCCCAAAGGGGTATATAGACGTTTCTATGAGATGGACGCTCACCTGGAGTGCTAAAGTGAATGCATATCACCCCACAAGATTGGGATACTCTAAAAACTGGGACGTGCTGCTAAGCCTTGGGGTCACAGGGAAAGTGAAAATGCCAGTCCTGTAGTACAGACAATAGGCAGCTGCAGGAAAAAGAAGTGCCGCAGTATCCAGGTCGAACCAAAGAAGATCAGATGTAAAGTCATACAAAGGATCTTTAATTTATTGAAATGGACAGTAATGACACGTTTCAGGGTTCACAGACCCCTTCATCAGATCAGTTATCAATCTGATGAAGGGTTCTGTGGACCCTGAAATGCGTATTTTTCCTGCTATTGCATATTGAACCTGGTAGAAGAGGAAGAAGTGTATTATGTGTTTTGTAATAAAAAATAATACATTTCTAATGGGATTTTTCGCAGTGTTCAGCGGGATTGATTTATCTCTTTATTTTTTGTCCCAGTGGGCCCTCGGGTTTATTTCTTCTTTGGCTTTGTGTTATTTTCGGTCGGTATAAACCATGGTGATCTGCTGTGTTGCCATCCAGGGCTATTTCAGTGCAGCGTGAACCGGGGCTGACCTTAATGTTTCCACTCCGATTCCTTTCACTTTACATCTGGGTCTTCTCGACCTCGATGCTTCTTCATTAGCTTTTACTATAAATATTTAAAAATGAAATCTTATATATATAACTTGTTTGGACTTGGGGTTTTTTTTTTGTCATCCCACACTTAACCCTATAAGGCTTCTGGGTTTAAGTTTGGGTAATTTTCACAGTTATCACCAAAGAAAGGAAATCTCCGTGTGCTGTTTTTTTTTCTTTTACAAAATACTAAATTCTAATTATTATTATTAATTTTATTTTTATTTATTTTTTATTATTATTATTTTTTATTTTTTTTATTCAAAATCTTTTTTTCTTTATTATTAATACACTTTCACTGAAGTTTCTCTCGGAATTGTTTTCCCTCATTCATGGGGCTCTGAGCTGTTATTATCGCTTTGTCTAATTCTTCTAAGGGAGTCATAGACCATCTGGCATTTGCGAGAGCTATATGTCGCAACGCGCTCTTCCAGTAAGAAGCGCAGTGACTGGTATTCCCTTTACCAGCTGCAGATAACCTAAGCCAGCTGTAAGACGTTATTATCCTTTCTCTATATTATGAAGTGCTTAGGAAATATATAGATTGTTCCCATCAAAATAGGCACATTTTTATAGTATATAGTGTTTTTTTTTTATTTTTAACTATTGAACTTTTTAACATTGAAGAATTGGGCAATTGTCTCCCAAATGTGACAATCTAGCTGTTTCAAAACTACAACTGTCCGGGCATGCTGGAAGTTGTAGTTTTGCAACAGCTGGAGACACTGGTTGAGAAAAACACTGCTCTGTAGCACACCGCAGCAGCAGCAGCATGGAGGACATTATAGAGCAGCACTGAGCAGTCTATCTTCTAATGAAATGGTCTCTCATTTGTATCCCTCCAGCTTTTGCGAAACTACTACTCCCAGCATGGAGTACATTATAGAGCAGCACTGAGCAGTCTATCTTCTAATGAAGTGGTCTCTCATGTGTAGCCCTCCAGCTCTTGCAAAACTACTACTCCCAGCATGCCCGGACAGCCTTTGACATTGTCTAATGCAGGGGTTAAATGTACAGTAATTCTGCAACAGCTGGAGACACACTGGTTGGGAAAATCACTGCTCTGTAGCACACCCGCAGCAGCATGGAGGACATTATAAAGCAGCATTGAGCAGTCTATCTTCTAATGAAGTGGTCTCTCATGTGTGGCCCTCCGGCTTTTGCAAAACTACTACTCCCAGCATGGAGTACATTATAGAGCAGCACTGAGCAGTCTATGTTCTAATGAAGTGGTCTCTCATTTGTGGCCCTCCAGCTTTTGCAAAACTACTACTCCCAGCATGCCCGGACAGCCTTTGACATTGTCTAATGCAGTGGTTTAATGTACAGTTATTCTGCAACAGCTGGAGACACACTGGTTGGGAAAATCACTGCTCTGTAGCACACCCGCAGCAGCAGCATGGAGGACATTATAGAGCAACACTGAGCAGTCTATCTTCTAATGAAATGGTCTTTCATTTATGGCCCTTCAGCTTTTGCACAACTACTACTCCCAGCATGCCCCGGACAGCCTTTGACATTGTCTTATGCAGTGGTTTAATGTTGAACTAATGCAGAATCACTTATATACTTATAATTAAAGTATCACATATGTTTCATACTCATCCGTAACATATACACATATATATATATATATATATATATATATATATATAAATAAGTTACAGTAGTTCTGGTTGGAAAATGGTTAATCTCAGTCGCAGCGAGTTTTCCTTTCGTGTTCTTGTGTCTAAATTTAGGCCTGGAATAGTAATATATACATTCATATTGCCAGAACCTACAAGGACTTTTTAGTTCCAAATACAGCTACGGGATGAAGTCCCTGCGAACATATCGGGATACTTCTGAAATTTGAGAATTAAAGGGGTACTCCGCTGGAAAACATTTTCTTTTAAATCAACTGGTGCCAGAACGTTAAACAGATTTGTAAATTTTATTTTAAAAATATCTTAATCCTTCCAGTACTTATCAGCTGCTGCATTCTCCACAGGAAATTGTGTAGTTCATTCCAGTCTGACCACAGTGCTCTCTGCTGCCACCTCTGTCCATGTCAGGAATCCCCATAGCAAAATCTTTCCTGCTCTGGTCAGTTCCTGATATGGACAGAGGTGGCAGCAGAGATCACTGTGGTCAGCCTGGAAAGAACTAAACAACTTCCTGTGGAGAATGCAGCAGCTGATAAGTACTGGAAGGATTAAGATTATCAGCTTAACTTATCTGTTTAACTTTCGTGCACCAGTTGATAAAAAAAAAAGTTTTCCACCGGAGTACCCCTTTAATTTGGCACTTCTTTCTCCAGCAGACATTACACTATAGCAGAACAAGAATGGGGTTCCCTTCAAAGGACAGTGAGAAGATCACTATAGACTATATATATCTATGCCAACACTTATCTAGAACAGTGGTCTCCAGACTGTGGACCTCTAGCTGTTTCAAAACTACAACTCCTAGCATGTTGGGAGTTGTAGTTTTGCAATAACTGGAGGTCCATATGTTGGAGACCACTGTTCTGGAATAATAGGCTATAGGGTCTATTGTATTTGGAATAACGTGGTGCTTGTTTTTGGTACTGAACATTTAGGCAATCTGAACTATCTTATATCAAGCCCTAGCCTTAAAGGGGTTCTCTGCCCCAAGGATAGGGGATAAAATGTCTGATTGTGGGGGGGGAGCTATGTACTTCTGCTCCACAACCGTCACGCCCCCTCCTATAGACATGCATGGAGGGGGCGTGACAGCTGTGGTGACATCACAACACGGAAGCCCTCAAGCTGGCGTTCTGAACATAAATGTTCAGAATGCCTGGGTGCCTGACCCTCCGCCATCAGACCTTTGGATATGGGATATAATGTCTAGGGGCGGAGGACCACTTTAAAGGACATCTGTAGTGTACATTTTTTATAATCCCCTGTGCCCGGGCTGCAAAAAGTAACAAAACAAACTTTAATTCACCTTCCAACGTTCCCCCGTTGTGCCGATATCAGTGTCCCGTTCCTCCGGTGCCGGTCTTCTTCCTGCTTTCTGGGGATGATGAGTCATACGGCACTCAGGGTATTGCCAGCTGCAGCGATGTCCTGTTTTGGCCGGGGATAGGCTAAGTGCACTGTCATGTAACGAGCCCGGGCCCCGCCTTCTCTCCCTGCTGCCCGGGCTCGTTACATGACCGTACGCCCAGTCTATCACCGGCCAAAACAGGACATCGCTGCAGCTGGCAATACCCTGAGCGCAGTATGACTCATCATCCCCAGAAAGCAGGAAGAAGACCGGCACCGGAGAACCGGGACACCGATATCGGGGGAAATCAGAAAGGTGAGTTAAAGGGGTATTCCAGGAAAAAACTTTTTTATATATATCAACTGGCTCCAGAAAGTTAAACAGATTTGTAAATTACTTCTGTTAAAAAATCTTAATCCTTTCAGTACTTATGAGCTGCTGAAGTTGAGTTGTTCTTTTCTATCTAAGTGCTCTCTGATGACACCTGTCTCGGGAACTGTCCAGAGTAGAAGCAAATCCCCATAGCAAACCTCTTCTACTCTGTGCAGTTCCCGAGACAAGCAGAGATGTCAGCAGAGAGCACTGTTGCCGGACAGAAATGAACAAAACTTCAGCAGTTGATAATTTTTGGAAGCATTAAGATTTTTATTTTTTTTTATTTTTTTTTAATAGAAGTAATTTACAAATCTGTTTTTACTTTCTGGAGCCAGTTGATGTAACAAAAAAAAGTTTTTTTTCCTGGATTACCCCTTCAAAGTTTGTTTTGTTACTATTTGCAGCCCGGGCACCGGGGATTATACAGATCTCCTTTAATTTAGCAAATCTTTCATCAGCCGACATTGCATTATCTGATCAGTGGGAGAAAGATCAGTGAAAGATAATGCGCTGTCCAAAGATAGATCATTGTACCTGTAGGAAGTGGATGGAGAGGTGGTCGAGCATCTGCACTTCGGCTTCATTCATTAGAGGGACAAGGGACCCCAATACCCGTTCTTATAAATAGTGAAGGTCCCAGTAGTCAGGCCCCTTGAGACGACGGACGCTTGTTTTTCCAAACTTCAGTGTGAGGTACAGGAAAATCCCTGAAAGAAAATACGAAGTCATGAACCCACCAACAAAAAAAGAAACTTTAAAAAAAAAATTTTTTTTTACTTAACCCCTTTAGGACACAGCCCATTTTGGCATTAAAGGGGTACTCCGCTGCGCAGCGTTTGGAACAAACTGTTACAAACGCTGGAGCCGGGAGCTTGCGATGTCATAGCCCCGCCCCCTCATGATGTCACGCCCCGCCTCCTCAATGCAAGTCTACAGCCGTCACGCCCCCTCCCATAGACTTGCATTGAGGGGGCGGGGTGTGAAGGCATGAGGGGGGTGGGGCAGTTAGGTCACGAGCTCCAGGCCACGACTCCAGTGTTCGGAACAGTTTGTCCAAACGCTGCGCAGGGGGTGGGGCTATGTGGTCACGAGCTCCCGGAGCCAGCACCAGTGTTTGGAAACAGTTTGCTCTAAACGCTGACGAAGCTATACCTGCTGTTGGTGAATCCGTCCTTTGCTGGTTTGGCAGCTCCTGTCCCTTTCATTGGGTATGTTATATTTGTCCTCCTTTTTATAATGATGAAGATCAGTGTTTCACAACCAGGGTGCCTCCAGCTGTTGCAAAACTACAACTTCCAGCATGCCAGCAAAAACAATCACTCCCGACGAAGCCACTGGCGGTTGGCGTTACGCGCGGGATTTGGCCTCCCACTGTTTTGTCAGCTCATGTCCCTTTCATTGGTGATGTTATATTTGCCTTCCTATTAATAAGGGTGTAGGTCAGTGTTTCCCAACCAAGGTGCCTCCCGCTGTTGCAAAACTCCAACTCCCAGCAAAAACAATATATCCTGAAGAAGCCACCGTAAGGTGGCGTTACGTGCAGGATTTGGCCCTCCACTAGTTTTGCATATCATTTGATGTTATATTTGCCTTCCTATTTAAGTGTGTAGGTCAGTGTTTCCCAACCACGGTGCCTCCTGCTGTTGCAAAACTCCAACTCCCAGCGAAAACAATGAATCCTGAAGAAGCCACCGTAAGCTGGCGTTACGCGCAGGATTTGGCCCTCCGCTAGTTTTGCATATCATTTGATGTTATATTTGCCTTCCTATTTAAGTGTGTAGGTCAGTGTTTCCCAACCAAGGTGCAACCTGCTGTTGCAAAACTCCAACTCCCAGCGAAAACAATGTATCCTGAAGAAGCCACCGTAAGCTGGCGTTACGCGCAGGATTTGGCCCTCCGCTAGTTTTGCATATCATTTGATGTTATATTTGCCTTCCTATTTAAGTGTGTAGGTCAGTGTTTCCCAACCAAGGTGCCTCCTGCTGTTGCAAAACTCCAACTCCCAGCGAAAACAATGAATCCTGAAGAAGCCACCGTAAGCTGGCGTTACGCGCAGGATTTGGCCCTCCGCTAGTTTTGCATATCATTTGATGTTATATTTGCCTTCCTATTTAAGTGTGTAGGTCAGTGTTTCCCAACCAAGGTGCCTCCTGCTGTTGCAAAACTCCAACTCCCAGCGAAAACAATGAATCCTGAAGAAGCCACCGTAAGCTGGCGTTACGCGTAGTGTTGCTCGCGAATATTCGCAATTCGAATATTATTCGCGAATATCGCATATTCGCGAATTCGCGAATTTCTCGAATATAGCGCTATATATTCGTAATTACGAATATTCGTTTTTTTTTTTTTTTTTTTTCTTCACAGTACACATCACAGTGATCACCCCTCTCTGCTTCCAGCTTGTGTGGTGTAAAGAAGGCTGTAATACTACTGTGTGAGACTGGCGTGCGAAGATCCGTATATGCGAAAATACGCATATGCGAATTTACGCATATGCGAATTTTCGTGTATGCTAATTTTCACATATGTTAATTTTCGCATACGCGAATGTTCGCATATGCGAAAATAAAACGGATATAACGAATATGCGAATATTCGCGAATATATGACGAATATTCGTCCTTATATTCGCGAATATTCGCGAATTCGAATATGGCCTATGCCGCTCAACACTAGTTACGCGCAGGATTTGGCCCTCCGCTAGTTTTGCATATCATTTGATGTTATATTTGCCTTCCTATTTAAGTGTGTAGGTCAGTGTTTCCCAACCAAGGTGCCTCCTGCTGTTGCAAAACTCCAACTCCCAGCGAAAACAATGTATCCTGAAGAAGCCACCGTAAGGTGGCGTTACGCGCAGGATTTGGCCCTCCGCTAGTTTTGCATATCATTTGATGTTATATTTGCCTTCCTATTTAAGTGTGTAGGTCAGTGTTTCCCAACCAAGGTGCCTCCTGCTGTTGCAAAACTCCAACTCCCAGCGAAAACAATGTATCCTGAAGAAGCCGCCGTAAGGTGGCGTTACGCGCAGGATTTGTCCCTCCACTAGTTTTGCATATCATTTGATGTTATATTTGCCTTCCTATTTAAGTGTGTAGGTCAGTGTTTCCCAACCAGGGTGCCTCCAGCTGTTGCAAAACTACAACTCCCAGCGTGCCCGGACAGCCTTTGGCTGTCCGGGCATGCTAGGAGTTGTAGTTTTGCAACAGCTGGAGGCAACCTGGTTGGGAAACACTGGTATAGACTGATAGACACCTTTACTTTAAAGGAATGATCCATTATAAAGGACATGTTCTCCGTTTCAGACGTACGAAACACATGGACATTCTTTTCATACCAGCGTGAAAATGTTCAATTTGCATGAGAAAAATGCAAGTTATGAAGCTTAAGTAGTTGTGGAGGAGGAGACGCGTTTTAGTCGAAACGAAGTACAGAGTGGGCGTAGCAATAAAATGGGGATATCTGGTATATTTAGCTGACGGTCTCTACAGTCGCGCTCCGGCAGATGGGACGCATAAGACCAGAGACGTGTATTATATTTACGTACAGAGGGCAGCAGCAAATGGCGGTATTTATATCCAGGGGAAAAGCAGGAACCTCGGGACGATGGTTCATGTTAAGAGATTTCCAGCTTGTGGGAACTGAGACGTTAAAATGCCTTAACGATCATCCTGTCCCACCGATAGCTGAAGTCCCGGTCCCCCTCTATAAGAATTGTACGTACCCCGTATAACACGACCGGGACCTCAAGTGAAGCTCGCAGTGGGGCACCTAATGTAACGTCTCAATATCCATCGGCAAAAGTACATGTAGTCATTCTCAGGGCTGGGGAGTCCGTAGCCAAATTTCCTAAATCCGACTCCCAACTTCTTTTCCAGCTCGGACTATGACTCCTCCGAGAATTTCCTGTAGTAAATGGTAACAACAGACTTCAACATGTAGCTCTGGGTGAAATAAATGATTTCTAGAATATTCATGTTGTTTTCCTGCCGACTATGCCAATTCTTGTAATCCTGCCGAGTACGCCAATTCTTGTAATCCTGCCGAGTACGCCAATTCTTGTAATCCTGCCGAGTACGCCAATTCTTGTAATCCTGCCGAGTACGCCAATTCTTGTAATCCTGCCGAGTACGCCAATTCTTGTAATCCTGCCGAGTACGCCAATTCTTGTAATCCTGCCGAGTACGCCAATTCTTGTAATCCTGCCGAGTACGCCAATTCTTGTAATCCTGCCGAGTACGCCAATTCTTGTAATCCTGCCGAGTACGCCAATTCTTGTAATCCTGCCGAGTACGCCAATTCTTGTAATCCTGCCGAGTACGCCAATTCTTGTAATCCTGCCGAGTACGCCAATTCTTGTAATCCTGCCGAGTACGCCAATTCTTGTAATCCTGCCGTGTACGCCAATTCTTGTAATCCTGCCGAGTACGCCAATTCTTGTAATCCTGCCGAGTACGCCAATTCTTGTAATTCTGCCGAGTACGCCAATTCTTGTAATCCTGCCGAGTACGCCAATTCTTGTAATCCTGCCGAGTACGCCAATTCTTGTAATCCTGCCGAGTACGCCAATTCTTGTAATCCTGCCGAGTACGCCAATTCTTGTAATCCTGCCGAGTACGCCAATTCTTGTAATCCTGCCGAGTACGCCAATTCTTGTAATCCTGCCGAGTACGCCAATTCTTGTAATCCTGCCGAGTACGCCAATTCTTGTAATCCTGCCGAGTACGCCAATTCTTGTAATCCTGCCGAGTACGCCAATTCTTGTAATCCTGCCGAGTACGCCAATTCTTGTAATCCTGCCGAGTACGCCAATTCTTGTAATCCTGCCGAGTACGCCAATTCTTGTAATCCTGCCGAGTACGCCAATTCTTGTAATCCTGCCGAGTACGCCAATTCTTGTAATCCTGCCGAGTACGCCAATTCTTGTAATCCTGCCGAGTACGCCAATTCTTGTAATCCTGCCGAGTACGCCAATTCTTGTAATCCTGCCGAGTACGCCAATTCTTGTAATCCTGTGAGTACGCCAATTCTTGTAATCCTGCCGAGTACGCCAATTCTTGTAATCCTGCCGAGTACGCCAATTCTTGTAATCCTGCCGAGTACGCCAATTCTTGTAATCCTGCCGAGTACGCCAATTCTTGTAATCCTGCCGAGTACGCCAATTCTTGTAATCCTGCCGAGTACGCCAATTCTTGTAATCCTGCCGAGTACGCCAATTCTTGTAATCCTGCCGAGTACGCCAATTCTTGTAATCCTGCCGAGTACGCCAATTCTTGTAATCCTGCCGAGTACGCCAATTCTTGTAATCCTGCCGAGTAAGCCAATTCTTGTAATCCTGCCGAGTACGCCAATTCTTGTAATCCTGCCGAGTACGCCAATTCTTGTAATCCTGCTGAGTACGCCAATTCTTGTAATCCTGACGAGTACGCCAATTCTTGTAATCCTGCCGAGTATGCCAATTCTTGTAATCCTGACGAGTACGCCAATTATAATCCTGCCGAGTACGCCAATTCTTGTAATCCTGCCGAGTACGCCAATTCTTGTAATCCTGCCGAATATGCCAATTCTTGTAATCCTGACGAGTACGCCAATTATAATCCTGCCGAGTACGCCAATTCTTGTAATCCTGCCGAATACGCCAATTCTTGTAATCATGCCGAGTATGCCAATTCTTGTAATTCTGACGAGTACGCCAATTATAATCCTGCCGAGTACGCTAATTCTTGTAATCCTGACGAGTACGCCAATTATAATCCTGCCGAGTACGCCAATTCTTGTAAACCTGCTGAGTACGCCAATTCTTGTAATCATGCCGAGTATGCCAATTCTTGTAATCCTGACGAGTACGCCAATTATAATCCTGCCGAGTACGCTAATTCTTGTAATCCTGACGAGTACGCCAATTATAATCCTGCCGAGTACGCCAATTCTTGTAAACCTGCTGAGTACGCCAATTCTTGTAATCCTGCTGAGTACGCCAATTCTTGTAATCCTGATGAGTACGCCAATTGTTGTAATCCTGCCGAATACGCCGATTACTGTAATCCTGCCGAGTACGCCAATTCTTGTAATCCTGCCGTGTACGCCAATTGTAATCCTGCCGAGTACGCCAATTGTTCTAATCCTGCCGGGTACGCCAATTCTTGTAATCCTGCCGAATACGCCAATTCTTGTAATCATGCCGAGTACGCCAATTCTTGTAATCCTGCCGAGTACGCCAATTCTTGTAATTCTGCCGAGTACGCCAATTCTTGTAATCCTGCCGAGTACGCCAATTGAAGTAATTTATGCCTTGATATAATCCCTTTTGCTAGGTTATAGAATACCTCAACAGATTTTACGTTTATCTTATTACAGTCATATATTGTGTTTCCCAACCATGGTGCCTCCAGCTATTGCAAGACTACACCTCTCAGCATGCCACAGTTGGGAGGCCACTTCATTAGATAGACTGCTCAGTACTGCTCTATAATATCCTCAATGCTGCTTCTGCGGATGTACTATAGAGTAGTGTTCCCCAACCAGGATGCCTGCACCTGTTGCAAAACTACAACTATCAGCGTGCCCAGACAGCCGAAGGCTGTCTGGGCATGCTGGGAGTTGTAGTTTTGCAACAGCTGGAGGCACCCTAGTTGGGGCACACTCTCTTAAAAAATAGATTTATCAGGATAATTTAATATATATTTTTTTCTCTCCACAGACAGCAAACAGTGTTACGTTTAGCAGAACTCCGGAAAAGTCTCTCATGACGAGCAATCAGGTGATCGCGGACATCCCCGCCACACAAGAGCGTTTGTCGAAGTGGGCGTCTGATAGAGGGTATACGGTCACATCCTATACGCACGCTCCGGTAGCGAACAAGTTTCACATCCTACTTCAGGAAATAGGTAAGTATTAAGCACTGTTCACATCAGTGTTGGACGCTCCATCACAGATTGCGATTAATTTGCGGGACCTCTTTGCTTTTTTTTTTTTTAGCTGTTCAACATCGCTATGAAGTTTGTTACATTTGTTACAAAAATTTTATTTATTATTTACTGATGCAGATTTTTTTTTTTATTTCAACCTTTAGGCTTTTATATACACTGTACTTTATGTTCCCAGTGTAACCAAATGATTTTCAATTTGCAAGGTTATTCTACAATTTTAATTTACCCGTATATACTCGAGTATAAGCCGACCCGAATATAAGCCGAGGCCCCTAATTTCACCCCAAAAACCCAGGAAAAGTTATTGACTCGACTATAAGCCTAGGGTGGGAAATACATCATTCCCCCTGTCATCAGCCAGACCCCCGTCATTAACACCCCTGTCATCATCACCCCCGTCATCACCCCCCCTTTCATCATCACCGCCTGTCAATCCCTTCATCAGTGGTCTTCAACCTGCAGACCTCCAGATGTTTCAAAACTACAACTCCCAGCATGCCCGGACAGCCGATGGCTGTCCGGGCATGATGGGAGTTGTAGTTTTGCAACATCTGGAGGTCTGCAGGTTGAAGACAACTGAGAAGGGATTGATAGGCGGAGAGTTCACTCGAGTATAAGCCGAGGGGGGCGTTTTCAGCACGAAAAATCGTGCTGAAAAACTCGGCTTATACTCGAGTATATACGGTACTTTTAATTTTTAATTTTTTTAAAAAATTTTTTAAATTTATTTTTTTTTTTTTCAGAAAAAAAGAGGAAATTCCCCCACCATGGCTTTAAAATTTTTAGAAATTTTACATCTCCACATATCCGTAGTGTATATACAAAATATATTCACTTGTTTTCTATGCAGCTCAATTATTTATTTTTTATTTTATTTCTTTGAGGGATTTTTCTTACTTATTTCCAAGTAATATTTTTTCCTTAGAAATGAAAGATGAAGGTAACACCACTGACCCGCCTGAACTGCATTTGCTCCGTAACGGCAATCAAGACCATGGTCAAGACTTTTTTCTGAAGATTTTCGGTGGCGGGGATCGGCATGAATTGCCGAAGGAGCCCGAGGAAGTGCAGGGAAATATTAACGTAGCCTTGTCTGTGAAATGTGACGAGAGCTATATGGTGGCCTCTGTAGAAAAGAACTGCTTAAAGGTATGTCACAATCTTGGGATGTCTTCTGTAGATATGGACCCATGATGGGCGTCAGGGGGTGGGAAGGAGGATAGACAGGCCTTATGTAATTCAGGAGAAGGAATATAAGATCATTGACAAGGGATGTCTGGGTGTAAAAAGAGTCTTACATGTCGGGCTCAGATTAGGCCTTATTTTGTATGGTCGGCAAGTGGATGAGCCATTATATGACCAAAGCCACGATACACGTCTAAAGCCGGTTATACACCCCAGTAACCACATTTCCACATCCCAGTAACTGAGATAGACGGAGATGGTTGTTGAGGTCCTAATTAGAGATGAGCGAACTTACAGTAAATTCGATTCGTCGCGAACTTCTCGGCTCGACAGTTGATGACTTTTCCTGCATAAATTAGTTCAGCTTTCAGGTGCTCCCGTGGGCTGGAAAAGGGGGATACAGTCCTAGGAGACTCTTTCCTAGGACTGTATCCACCTTTTCCAGCCCACCGGAGCACCGGAAAGCTGAACTAATTTATGCAGGAAAAGTCATCAACTGCCGAGCCGAGAAGTTGGTGACGAATCGAATTTACTGTAACTTCGCTCATCTCTAGTCCTAACCCTAGGGAGTTGCCCCGTGGCTCTTCATGGGCCACGTGGTGGCTCGGTGGTTAGCATTATTGCACAGTTACCAAAATTTTAAAAGTCAAAATTGGGATGTTTAACGGGGTACTCCACCCCTAGACATCTTATCCCCTATCCAAAGGAAAGGGGATAAGTTATCTGATCGCGTAGGTCCCTCAGCTGGGGACCCCTACGATCTCCCTGCTGCACCCGGCATTCGTTCAGGCCGTTACGCCCCCTCCCATAGACTTGCATTGAAGGGGCGTGGCCGTGATGTCACGAGCAGGGAGTGGTTTTGACATCATAAGCCTCTGCCCCGCATCGCAAGTCATCCAGTACGGAGTGAATTTTGCTCTGTGCACTGGATGTCTGGGGTGCCACAGCCGAGATCGTGGGGGTCCTCAGCAGCGGGACCCCCACGATCAGACATCTTATAAGATGTCTAGGGGTAGAGTACCCCTTTTAGCCTGCCACCAAGACCACGTAGGAAAGGCCCCAAAATTCTGGAAATTCCTCCAAAATGAAAGACTGAAGTGCTGGTTGACATCAGGTTTGAGTTGCATGGGGTCTGTATGTTCTCCCCATATTTGCTTACTTTACTCCCGAAACATAAAGATAGGTTCATTGGCTTTCGTGAGGGTCTGAGATAGGGGAGAGCATTATTAGCATGTGTAACAATTACTAGAAAACCCCTTTAAAGGGGTACTCCACTGCTTAGTGTTCAGAACAATATGTTCAGAGCACTTAGAACCAGCATTAGGGGCTTGTTGTGTCATGGCCCGCCCCCTCAATGCAAGTCTATGGGAGGAGGCAGGGCGTGACATCACGAACCCCTGGCAATGGCTCTAAGGGTTCAGAACATTTTGTTTCCGAACACTGAGCAGTGGAGTGCCCCTTTAAAGGTGTCCTGTGGCCAACCCCATCCAATTTAGAGGGTACTTTCATTAAAAATCTTAGGGTGCCCTGATCACAGACCCTTTTACAGTTTCTTGATGCGTCCTGTCATTCCTGAGGTATAAGGATTTATATTTTGGCAATTCAGCAAATGGTCAGATGGGCGTGAACTAATTTAAATAATGGGCGGGTTTATACAATTGTACATTGAGGGGTGTGTATAACTAATACACACACCCTGACTGTATAATTCTGCCCCATCACCTGATTATTACATCAGGACCACTCCTGTTATTAAAATTAAGGCCACACCCATCTGACTAACTGAATTGTTAAATTATAAACTTTTATATCTTAGCAACGGGAAACTGTATCAAGAAACTGTAAGAAGGCGTGTGATCAGGGTGCCCTATGATATTTAAAGGGGTACCCCAGTTCAAATTTTTTTTTTTTAATCAACTGGTGCCAGAAAGTTATACAGATTTGTAAATTACTTCTATTTAAAAATCTTAATCCTTCCAGTACTTATCAGCTGCTGTATGCTCCACAGGAAGTTCTTTAATTTTTCAATTTATTTTCTGTCCTACCACAGTGCTCTCTGCTGACACCTCTGTCCATGTCAGGAACTGTCCGGAGCAGGAGCAAATCCCCATAGCAAACCTCTCCTGCTCTGGACAGTTCCCGACATGGACAGAGGTGTCAGCAGAGAGCACTGTGGTCAGACTGGAAAGAAATTCAAAAAGAAAAGAACTTCCTCTGTAGTATTCAGCAGCTGATAAGTACTGGAAGCATTACGATTTTTAAATAGAAGTAATTTACAAATCTGTTTAACTTTCTGGCACCAGTTCATTTGAAACAATAGCTTTCTACCTGAGTACCCCTTTAGGGGGTTGGTGGGTGACTACAGGTTCCCTTTATGATTTCAAGTGGAGTCAGTATTTAGTTGAGCAACCCTCGGGTTCACAGGAAAAATTCCCGCTCCCACGGGAGCAAGATTAAAAAGACGGGGACCTGGTGCTGTATGTCATCTCTACATTCTGTATATTTTTACTGGGTATCAAAGGGTTAATTTCATGCTTCCGCTGTTTTTATTGATTAAAAAAAGAAAAAAAAAAAAAACGCTATTGATTTCTGTCTCAATTTAGTACATCTAAAAAAAATGTTGGATGATGATTTTTTTACGTTATTGCATTGTTTATGGCATTCACACATGTTTTATAACGTTGACTCTTAAAGGGGCACTCCACTGGCCAGCGTTCGGAACATTTTGTTCTGAACACTGTGTGCCTGCTGCGGGGGTCGGCCACGCCCCCCTCGTGCTGCCACACCCCCCCAATGCAAGTCTATGGGAGGGGGCGTGGCGACTGCCACGCCCCCTCCAATAGACTTGCATTGAGGGGGCGTGACGTGACGTCACGAGGGGGCGTGACCAGCCCCTGCAGCACGCGCAGCCGCCACGCCCCCTCCAATAGACTTGCATTGAGGGGGCGTGACGTGACATCACGAGGGGGGCGTGACCAGCCCCTGCAGCACGCGCACACAGCGTTCGGAACTAAATGCTCTGAACGCTGGCCAGTAGAGTACCCCTTTAAAGGGGTACTCCGGTGGAAAACTTTTTTTTTAATCAACTGGTGCCAGAAAGTTAAACAAATTTGTAAATTACTTCTATTAAAAAAATCTTAATCCTTCCAGTACTTATTAGCTGCTGAATACTACAGAGGAAATTCTTTTCTTTTTGGAACACAGAGCTCTCTGCTGACATCACGAGCACAGTGCTCTCTGCTGACATCTCTGTCCATTTTAGGAACTGTCCAGAGCAGCATATGTTTTCTATAGGGATTTTCTCCTACTCTGGACAGTTCCTAAAATGGACAGAGATGTCAGCAGAGAGCACTGTGGTCATGATGTCAGCAGAGAGCTCTGTGTTCGAAAAAGAATAGAATTTCCTCTGTAGTATTCAGCAGATAATAAGTACTGGAAGGATTAAGATTTTTTAATAGAAGTAATTTACGAATCTGTTTAACTTTCCGGCACCAGTTGATTTAAAAAAAAAAAGAAAAAGTTTTCCACCGGAGTACCCCTTTAAGACAATGGTTCTATGCATTTACCTGTTGCATCCCTTTTCAAGGCCTATGGATTCATAGGGGCGGAACTTTCTCTACTCGATCCAGTTTGCAAAGCAAGAGAAAATGCCACCCACTATATCTTAGAGTCTTCGGTGACGGAATGTGGGACACAGCACAGTATTGATGACTCTCACATTATATACTACAATACTGTAAGTAGTTACGTCAGGGATATGTTAGCTCTATAGTGTAATGGCTGACGCTGCCCATAGACAGTAGATCTTTGTTGCCGATTATCTCATTTCGATAGACTCGCCTCCAGTATCCGGGGGTAGGTTGGATTTTTCCTGTCCAGTTCCATTGTATCCATTGCCCGGCCACATGGGGACCTATTTAGAACTTTGTGCCTGTTTTCCTCAGGATGTCCATGTAGGACCCGTAATGACTTATCCAGGCAGAAGGCGGAAGAACTAGACCCAGAGCTTGGAATTCTTCATAGGACAATAGGGACACCTGTGTTTCTTATAGTCTACTATATGTTTTTTTTATTATTATTATTTTTTTCTTTTCTACAATTAGACTGTGCTGGACTGAAGTCTTATTCTGTGTTAAAGTTCTGTACTTGTTTATCTTCGGTTACAGAATTACAGATGATGAGTTTAGGGGATTAGGCGTTTAGGGGACTAGGTTTGTGTATGTGGTCTCAATAGGAAGAGGAGTTAAAGCTGTTGACAAATCCACTGTCCACTCCAGACTCCTATGTCCCGTCCAGACTTCTCTGTCCTTCCATAGACTCCTCTGCCCCCTCCAGACTCCCCTGTACCCCTCCAGACTTGTCTATTCCCCCCACACTCCTCTGTCCTCTTCCAGAATCCTCAGTGTTCTTCAGACTCCTCTGTCCCCTCCTCCTAAATCTTCTTCCCCCCTTCCGACTCCTCTGTCCCCCTCCAGACTCCTCTATTCCCTTCAGACTCCTCTGTCCTCCTCCCTCCAGACAACTCTGTCTTCTCCAAACTCCTCTGTCCCCTCCAGACTCCTCTGTCCCCCTCCAGACTCCTCTGTCCCCCTCCAGACTCCTCTATTCCCTTCAGACTCCTCTGTCCCCTCTTCCCAACTCTTATGCCCCCTTCCTGACTCCTTTGTCTTCTTTAAGGCCCCTTTAAAACTGCTGTTGCGCCCCATTTTGTGCCTTTAACGGGGTTATCCAGGAATCAAAAAACAGACCTATTTTCTTTCAAAGACCGCTCCCTGTCTGTCTCCACTTTGGGTGTGGTATTACAACATGGCTTCATTCACTTCAATGGAACTGAGCTGGAGAACCACACCAAACCTGGAGACAGACAGGGAGCGGTCTTTGAAATATATTCTCTGTTTTTCGATTCCTGAATAACCCATATAACGGCCATTATCGTGATGGAGCACTAGGGGCAAAAGTGGGTCCCGATGGCTCCAATTTACTATTACGTGGTCCATCAGGCGCCGTTGTTTTTTGACGGGAATAGCGGGAGACAAAGATGGCGTAAGCAGTTTTTTTTTTCTCCCGCTATTCTCCCCGGATCCCATGACGGCCGTGAATGGAGCGTAAGACTCCTCTGTCCTCCTCCAGACACCCCTGTTTTCTTCAAACTCCTCTGTCCCCCTCCAGACTCCTCTGTCCCCCTCTAGACTCCTCTGTCACCCTCTAGACTCCTCTGTCACCCTCTAGACTCCTCTGTCACCCTCTAGACTCCTCTGTCCCCCTCCAGACTCCTCTGTCCCCCTCCAGACTCCTCTGTCACCCTCCAGACTCCTCTGTCACCCTCCAGACTTCTCTGTCCCCCTCCAGACTCCTCTGTCCCCCTCCAGACTCCTCTGTCCCCCTCCAGACTCCTCTGTCCCCCTCCAGACTCCTCTGTCCCCCTCTAGACTCCTCTGTCCCCCTCTAGACTCCTCTGTCC
Source organism: Hyla sarda (assembly GCF_029499605.1). Taxonomy (NCBI): domain Eukaryota; kingdom Metazoa; phylum Chordata; class Amphibia; order Anura; family Hylidae; genus Hyla; species Hyla sarda. Next base: position 8,710,502 of record NC_079194.1, read on the forward strand.
CCCTCTAGACTCCTCTGTCCCCCTCTAGACTCCTCTGTCCCCCTCTAGACTCCTCTGTCCCCCTCCAGACTCCTCTGTCCCCCTCCAGACTCCTCTGTCCCCCTCCAGACTCCTCTGTCCCCCTCCAGACTCCTCTGTCCCCCTCCAGACTCCTCTGTCCCCCTCCAGACTCCTCTGTCCCCCTCCAGACTCCTCTGTCCCCCTCTAGACTCCTCTGTCCCCCTCTAGACTCCTCTGTCCCCCTCTAGACTCCTCTGTCCCCCTCCAGACTCCTCTGTCCCCCTTACCCAACATAAGCCTTTAGAGAATTATCAGACCCCCACCATATACATTATATGTACAGCTGATACTGCCAAAGCCAGTGAGTTCAGCCAACATTTATCTAATGTGTATAGTCACCCTTAAAGGGGTTATCCAGGAAAAAACTTTTTTTTACATATCAACTGGCTCCAGAAAGTTAAACAGATTTGTAAATTACTTCTATTAAAAAAAAATCTTAATGCTTTCAGTACTTATGAGCTGCTGAAGTTGAGTTGTTCTTTTCTGTCTAAGTGCTCTCTGATGACACCTGTCTCGGGAACTGTCCAGAGTAGAAGCAAATTCCCATAGCAAACCTCTTCTACTCTGTGCAATTCCTGAGACAGACAGAGATGTCAGCAGAGAGCACTGTTTCCAGACAGATAAGAACAACTCAACTTCAGCAGCTGATAATTATTGGAAGGATTAAGATTTTTTTAATAGAAGTAATTTACAAATCTGTTTAACTTTCTGGAGCCAGTTGATCTAAAAAAAAAAAAGAGTTTTTTTTTCCTGGAATACCCCTTTTAGGCACCTATATACATTTTGGCAGGACTGTCCAACGATCGTATGTGTAGGGTGGCATCCTGACTCCTGACAGATGGTGTTGTGGGAAAGAAGAATGGGGCATATTGAATGTTAACGCCCGATCCTTGTGTCCTCTCTGGAGATAAGGGGTGTCTGACAGTGACTTGACTAAGCTTGACTAAGCCATCATACTCGTCTTACACCGACCTTTATTATTTAGCAGAGCATTCAACGTTTATCTTATACGATTTTACATATGGCGCTAACAATGGGACCTTGTTGAGTCTATATTGATAAAACCAGACTGACGGCCCCCTCTATTTAACTGTAGGGTCTTTGTACCAATGGAGCTAGAAGAGACTTTGGTAGTTGACCTTGACCTCTTCAGTTGTTGTACGGGTATAGAGGATGTTCACCGACAGTCTTTACTGAAATCTTATTTTTTCTGAATATTGGAGCCGGAGGGTCCCGGCACGGTGTAGACCCCTTATTTGTTCCTCTGTGTATGAATGGACCAAGGAGTGACCGAAAAGAACAGGATTAGTGTAGGCGCCTGGACGATAAAATGCAGGAAAACAGCAGGTAAAATAACCAGGTAGGTTTATTCAGCATAGATGCAACGCGTTTCGCTGCGCATGCGCAGCGAAACGCGTTGCATCTATGCTGAATAAACCTACCTGGTTATTTTACCTGCTGTTCTCCTGCATTTTATCATCCAGGCGCCTACACTAATCCTCTTCTTTTTTCGGTCACTCCTTGGTCCATTCCACTTCCAGGATGGCTACGGACGACTTGGTTTATACTTCCACACGATAAACATTGTTATGTGTGTGTATCCACACAACTCCATCTGGTAAGAGGCTGTGGTTGGTTCCCACCTCCACCCCCCTCAAATATCGAGATTAGCAGAGATTTTTTTATTTAAAGGGGTACTGCGCTGCTTAACGTTTGGAACAAAATGTTCAGAATGCTTAGAGCCGATACCGGGAGCTCGTGACATCATAGTCCCGCCCCTCATGATGTCACGCCCCGCCCCTTCAATGCAAGTCTGTGGGAGGGGGCGTGACAGCCGTCACGCCCCCTCCCATAGACTTGCATTGAGGGGACGGGGTGTGACATCATGAGAGGCGGGGCTATGACGTCACAAGCTCCCGGCACCAGCTCTAAGCATTCGGAACATTTTGTTCCAAACGTTGAGCAGCGGAGTACCCCTTTAAACAAATCTCTGGTACTCTCGATATTTGAGCCTGTAATAAAACTCTGATTCCTCAGCGCTGTGGACACAATAGGGGAACTTCCTCCCAAGGGCGCGATCTGTAGAGGTATAAAAAAAAAAACACATGTTCCTTTTTCCTTACGGGCTTCATCTTTTCCATAACTCACAGTCTGCCCGTCATGTGACCTGGTGTTATCTGTCAGGTCGATATGACATTTTTAGATGTTTATGCAAAATGTCCTATATTTAGGGCTAAGTTTACCATTTCTGAATTTAAAATAATAGATTTGCGGAGCTGCTTAGATAGCCGTTTCCTAGGGCAACAAAGACTATTTTTGGAGGAACAGTTGTTTCGGGTACTGGATTGTTGCAGGAACAGTTGTTTCGGGTACTGGATTGTTGCAGGAACAGTTGTTTCGGGTACTGAATTGTTGGAGGAACAGTTGTTTTGGGTACTGGATTGTTGGAGGAACAGTTGTTTCGGGTACTGGATTGTTGCAGGAACAGTTGTTTTGGGTACTGGATTGTTGGAGGAACAGTTGTTTCGGGTACTGGATTGTTGGAGGAACAGTTGTTTTGGGTACTGGATTGTTGGAGGAACAGTTGTTTCGAGTACTGGATTGTTGGAGGAACAGTTGTTTCGGGTACTGGATTGTTGGAGGAACAGTTGTTTCGGGTACTGGATTGTTGGAGGAACAGTTGTTTCGGGTACTGGATTGTTGGAGAAACTCCATAGATGAAGCTCAGGGGTGGTACCCCCTGTTTCTTCATTTGTTTAATGTATAAGAATGCAAATATTTATTTTCCAGAAGGAAATTAATTCCCTCATTAGCCATGCCCAAACCTCCCCTAAAAGGAAGAGTCTCACATCTGTAGACAGTTGTTTTGGGTACTGGATTGTTGGAGAGACAGTTGTTTCAGGTACTAGATTTTTGGAGAAACGCCTTGGATGAAGCTCTGCATTTGCTGTTTCTGCATTTCTCTAATATATCAGTATGGAAATATTTCTCCCTCAGTAGCCAAGCTCGATCCTCCCCCAAAAGGAAGAGTCTCACATCTGTAGACAGTTGTTTCGTAGTTCTTGCACCCATCAGTACAGGACGGGGTACTGGATTGCTAGAGAACTGCTATAGATGAAGCTTAGGGGTGGTATTTATTGTTCCTTCATTTCCCTTATTTCTCAGAATACAAATATCTCTTTTCCAGAAAGAAGGAAACTCCCCCATATTAGCCAAGCCTGAGCTTCCTCCAGTTCCTCACCTGTAGACAGTTTTTTCGGGTGTTCTTGCGCCCAACGGTGCAGGGCATGGTTCTGGATTGCTATTAAAAGCCTTAGAAAAAGCTCAGGGGGGGGAGGGGGGGGGGGGGGTTATTTACTGTTCCTCCATTTCCCTGATTTATCAGAATGCAAATATCTCTTTTGCAATCGGGAGGAAACTCCCTCATACTAGCCAAGCCTAAGCCTCCACCAAAAGGAAGACTCCCCCATCTGTAGGCAGCTGTTCCGTGGCCCATCAGTACAGAGTAGGGGCCTGGATTGCTAGAAATAATGTACAAGATGAAGCTCAGGGGTGGTACCCATTCTCCATAAAGATACTCATTTGGTATATGGAGACTTATTTTAAAGCATTTCTTCATGGTAAAAAAACAATAACAAATTAACCAGAAGAAAGAGAACTAGCTATCGATGAGTGACAAGAGCCCAAAAACACCTGTTTACAGATGGGTATAAGATACTTTTCCTCCTTATAGGGGTACTCCGGTGCTCCAGAATTCTGAATGGCGAGGCGCCCTCGTGACATCACACCACGCCCCCTCCGTTCATGTTTATGAATTGAAGGGGCGTGGCGTGACGTCACAACCACTGCCGCAGGAACCCTTCGTTTGTTTAATACGCCTGGTGCTGCGGGAGATCACGGGGGGCCCCAGCAGCTGGGCTCCCGCGATCAGACATCTTATCCCCTATCCTTTGGATATCACATGGTATAACTCTTAAAGGGGTACTCCACTGGAAAACATTATTTTTTATTTTTTTTTAAATCAACTGGTGGCAGAAATCTGTGGCGCATACCGCAGCTGATAAGTACTGGAAGGATTAAAAATTTTAAATAAAAATAATTTACAAATCTGTTTAACTTTTTGGCACCAGTTGATTTAGAAAAAAAAAATGTTTTCCACCGGAGTACCCCTTTAAGTTGTTGTTATTCAACAGGTGGAATTCCACAGTTTGGAAACCAGTGGCTTAAAGGGGTACTCCTGCCCCAAGACATCTTATCCCCTATCTGGGGACCCCCGCAATCATGGGGCCCCGCCCCCTCAATGCAAGTCTATAGGAGGGGGTGTCACGCCCCCTCCCATAGACTTGCGTTGAGGGGGCGGGGCGTGACGTCACACGGGGGCGGAGTCGTGACGTCACGATACTCCGTCCTCGTAGTCGGGAGGCATAAGACAGAGCCTCCAGCGCTTCCTGCAGGGCTTACAGGTGGGTGCTGCATGCTAGATTGCGGGGGTCCCCAGCGGAGGGACCCCCCGGATCCTTTGGATAGAAGATAAGATGTCCCCCTTTAAATGACGGGGTTCTTTCTTGAAGGAGACATAATTTGCATACTTTTTTTTCCCATAGAGCACTGCATCAAAATAGGTCTCCATAAGCTACCATAACCGGTCCCCCCTCCCTAATACGTTAGCATAGTCTCCAAGGAGAAGCAATAAGTGTATGATCACAGAAATTGTTTTTATTTTTTGTTTTTATTTTTGTAAAAAGCCGTCACACTGACAGCTTTTCCCTGTGATGTTACAGATTGTTATACCGCTGTCTCCGCCCACTGAGGGGAGTGGCTGGCCCAGCGAGTACGAGGATTTGGAGTCCGGAGACAGCGGTTTTCCGAGAGACACAGATGAAACTGCAGTAGATCTTCTCCTCCTGAAGCGGCATGAAATTGTGGTGGTATGTGCCTAACGGGAGAGAGCAGGGGCTTCATTTTCTGAATCTTTTTTTTCCCCATCTGTCCCTCTGTTAGTTCCTCCTGGAAATTTAAATCTAAATATCAGGGTCTGGGTACTTTTTGTTTTTAACCTTTGGGTTGTGGATGACATTGTTCAGACTTTAGGCGCCTGACAGACCATCACAGGGCCCAATGCATAAAGTTTTTTTTTTTAATATTAGCGGTAAATTTATTGACATTTTTGATCTTTTAAACTGATGCTTTGTGGACTTTTTTATGACATATCAGTTAAACTGATGCCATTATAGTCTATTGGGATATGTATTTAATGCATTTGTCACCCACTAGAAAAGCTCAGGACAGATTGGGCACAATCCCGGGGAAAGGCTTTAAGGTCTTGAAGTTACTTCTAAAAATCTCAAGCTTTCAAGGACTTATCAGCTGCTGTATGCTCCACAGGAAGTTGTGTAGTTCTTTCCCGTCTGACCACAGTGCTCTCTGCTGACACCTCTGTCCATGTCAGGAACTGTCCAGAGCAGGAGAAAATTCCCAGAGCAAACCTATCCTGCTCTGGACAGTTCCTGACATGGACAGAGGTGTCAGCAGAGAGCACTGTGGTCAGACTGGAAAGAACTACACAACTTCCTCCAGGTGATGATATGTTAAAAATTCCTTAGTGACCACAGTGCATCCTATATATTAGATATTAGTTTTTTCCAGTTAGGCCTATTATATAGTCTTAGTATTATATAGATATTATATTATAGATATATTCTCAGTATTATATAGATATTATAGATATATTCTCAGTATTATATAGATATTATAGATATATTCTCAGTATTATATAGATATTATAGACATATTCTCAGTATTATCTAGATATTATAGATATATTCTCAGTATTATATAGATATTATAGATATATTCTCAGTATTATATAGATATTATAGATATATTCTCAGTATTATATAGATATTATAGATATATTCTCAGTATTATCTAGATATTATAGATATATTCTCAGTATTATATAGATATTATAGATATATTCTCAGTATTATATAGATATTATAGACATATTCTCAGTATTATATAGATATTATAGATATAGTCTCAGTATTATATAGATATTATAGATATATTCTCAGTATTATATAGATATTATATTATATAGATATTATAGATATATTCTCAGTATTATATAGATATTATAGATATATTCTCAGTATTATATAGATATTATAGACATATTCTCAGTATTATATAGATATTATAGATATATTCTCAGTATTATATAGATATTATAGATATATTCTCAGTATTATATAGATATTATAGATATATTCTCAGTATTACATAGATATTATAGATATATTCTCAGTATTATATAGATATTATAGATATATTCTCAGTATTATATAGATATTATAGATATATTCTTAGTATTATATAGATATTATAGACATATTCTCAGTATTATCTAGATATTATAGACATTTTCTCAGTATTATATTGATATTATAGATATATTCTCAGTATTATATAGATATTATAGACATTTTCTCAGTATTATATAGATATTATAGATATATTCTCAGTATTATATAGATATTATAGATATATTCTCAGTATTATATAGATATTATATTATATAGATATTATAGATATATTCTCAGTATTATATAGATATTATAGACATTCTCAGTATTATATAGATATTATAGATATATTCTCAGTATTATCTAGATATTATAGATATATTCTCAGTATTATATAGATATTATAGACATATTCTCAGTATTATCTAGATATTATAGATATATTCTCAGTATTATATAGATTTTATAGACATATTCTCAGTATTATATAGATATTATAGATATATTCTCAGTATTATATAGATATTATATAGATATTATAGATATAGTCTCAGTATTATATAGATATTATAGATATATTCTCAGTATTATATAGATATTATAGACATATTCTCAGTATTATATAGATATTATAGATATAGTCTCAGTATTATCTAGATATTATAGACATTTTCTCAGTATTATATAGATATTATAGACATATTCTCAGTATTATCTAGATATTATAGATATATTCTCAGTATTATATAGATTTTATAGACATATTCTCAGTATTATCTAGATATTATAGACATTTTCTCAGTATTGTGCTGTGTTCTACGTTCCTCTCGATGACTGAGCCATTAAAAAAATAAAGGTAAATGCGAGTTTTTTTATTTCCAGCTCCTCTTCCGCTTTCCTCATTGCCGGATCCTGCAGAATAGACCGGCATTGGTATTTACTGTACAAAAATCTCCTTATAATTTTTTATTCTCTATTGTTTTTTTTTTTTGTTGTTTTCCTTTATAGTTTAACTGCACGATTCCCAGAAACTGCACGGATCCTGTGACCGCAATAAATAAAGTCTCATTTAAGATGGATCTGTACAAGACGGACTTGTTTTTGAGTCCCGATCAGAACATAACCAGTGTGGCTGACAATGGACGGGTCTTTGTTGAGGTAAGGCTCCACCAAAATCCTTACCAAAATTATCTATATCCCCTATTATACATGATATATGTCCCCTGATGAACCCTTCCAGCTTCAGGAGGGAAACTGGTCGGGACAATTGTTGTTGGAATAGGAATTGTTTTTTTAGTACCACAATATTATCTTATTATACCATAATATCTGTTGTTTTTGTTTTGCATTGGTTACACATTATCCTGTCTAATGTCCCCTGATGACTCCCACCATCTTTAGAGGGAAACACGTTGGGACAAGTATTGTTGGGGGTGGGAATTTTTTTTTAGTGCCACAATTTTTGGGGTCAATTCTTACGTATCGTTGCATGATGCCCCAATTTTTTCATGACAACCAGGATCTATAAATATTAGTTGTGGATCTATTGTTTTATGTATTAGTGACAACTTTAGGTTGTTTTGAGGGCTTTTTGGTTGATCTATTGCTAAATGTTATGAATGAACGGCTAAATGTTCTTAGTTCTGTGATATTGTTGTTTGGTTCTTTTGTTTTTCTTTTGGAGGTGAGCTAATTTGCATCATTTTCTCCCACAATGCATTGCCTGAAGATAAGAGGGGAATGGGCCACAGCCTTGTTATATACAACATATTTTACTAAAAGGGATTGAGCGACCTCTGTCACTTAAAGGGGGTACTACATTGGCCAACATTTAGTTCCGAACACTGTGTGAGTGCTGCGGCAGTCGGCCACGCCCCCTCGTGACATCAGGTCACGCCCCCTCAATGTAAGTCTATGGGAGGGGTGTGGCTGCCATCACGCCCCCTCCCATAGACTTGCATTGAGGGGGCATGGCCTGACGTCACGAGGGGGCATGGCGGACCCCCGCAGCCTGCATACAGCGTTCAGAGTTTTTTTTTTTTACGAACGCTGGCCAGTGGAGTACCCCTTTAACCTTCATACACGGGTAACGTTCCTGAGGACGACTGGTTTTGGTCCCTTTTTTTTGCACATTTAAGCCTCCACTCCTACATCGCACATAGTAAAACATGGGAAAAATTTGTAGCACCACTAATGGCGCAAGAAAACCTGACATTCCTGACATACTTCCCTGATAACCTTCTGTTTTCTCGCTCTCCTACGTTCATCGTGGGCTCGTATTGTCCATCCTTCAACTATTTCACAGTCCATTTGCTGTTCCTACAAGATATTTCCCAGAGAATCTGCTCGGCGTAGGACATAGACGCTGTTACGGATTATGTAGACGTTCCGGCGCATCCTCACAGATGAGCAATTTGTTACATTTTCTGCCATTAATGAGGTTATTCCACAATCGTCCATTTGCTGTGAAAGCCGAGAACCATCTGAACACTAAATACTAAAAGGGGATTTATCAAAACCTGTGAAGAGGAAACGGTGACCAGTTGCCCATAGCAACCAATCAGATCGCTTCTTTCGTTTCAGAGGCCTTTTCGAAAATGAAAGAAGCGATCTGATTGGTTGCTATGGGCAACTCAGCAACTTTTCCTCTGGACAGGTTTTGATAAATCTCCCCCTACGGGGGAGATTTATCAAAACCTGTCCAGAGGAAAAGTTGCTGAGTTGTCCATAGCAACCAATCAGATTACTGTGGACATCCAGCTGTTGCTAGACTACAACTCACATCATCCTTAGACAGCTAGGCTTAGACACTTAATATGTCTGCTTTTCATAGCTTTTGCCCTACAATGCGTTTTCTGGGCTCCCTCACCTTACTGGGCTAACCTTCTGAGCAGCGCACAAGTAGGAATGTGAGGAAAAGATATGGGGTCGGGATATGAGGACTGGATATGAGGTCCAGATATGGGGTCGGATATGAGGACATGATATGAGGTTGAGGTATGGGGTCGGGATATGAGGACAGGATATTAGGTCCATATATGGGGTCGGGATATGAGGACGGGATATGAGGTCCAGATATATGGACATGATATGAGGATGGGATATAAAGACAAGATATGAGGTTGAGGTATGTGGTCGGGATATGAGGACGGGATATGAGGTCCATATATGGGGTCCATATATGGGGTTGGGATATGAGGACAGGATATGAGGACGGGATATGAGGACCGGATATATGGACATGATATGAGGATGGGATATGAGGACAAGATATTAGGTTGAGGTATGGGGTCGGGATATGAGGATGGGATATGAGGTCCAGATATGGGGTCGGGATATGAGGACAGGATATGAGGTCCAGATATGAAGTAAGGATATGAGGACATGATATGAGGTTGAGGATATGGGGTTGAGATATGAGGATGGGGTATGAGGATGGGATATGGGGTCGGGATATGAGGATGGCATATGAGGTCCAGATATGGGGTCGGGATATGAAGACATGATATGAGGACGGGATATAAGGACAAGATATGAGGTTGAGGTATGGGGTCAGTATATGAGGACAAGATACGAGGTCCATATATGGGGTCGGAATATGAGGACAGGATATGAGGTCAAGATATGGAGTCAGGATATGAGGACGGGATATGAGGACTGGATATATGGACATGATATGAAGATGGGATATGAGGATGGGATATGAGGTCCAGATATGGGGTCGGGATATGAAGACATGATATGAGGACAAGATATGAGGTTGAGGTATGGGGTTGAGATATAAGGACTGGATATTAGGTCCATATATGGGGTCGGGATATGAGGACCGGATATGAGGACCGGATATATGGACATGATATGAGGATGGGATATGAGGGCAATATATGAGGTTGAGGTATGGGGTCAGTATATGAGGACGGGATACGAGGTCCATATATGGGGTCGGGATATGAGGACAGGATATGGGGTCGGGATATGAGGACCGGATATATGGACATGATATAAGGACCAGATATGAGGTTGAGTTATGGGGTCGAGATATGAGGACAAGTTATAAAGTTGGGATATGAAGTCTGGAGATAAGGACAGGAGCGTCATTGTTGCTTTTCCTCTTCCACAAGGTTTAGGTTCTCAGTTACTTATAAATCAGATTTTTCGTTACTTGCAAATATTTATTCTTCTTATTTAAGTTCAGAAAATTACAATAATTTCTATTTCTTTGCATTTTTTTTCAGGTCTCGGTAAACAAGGTAGAGAAAGAACTCGGCTTCGTCATCCAGACCTGCTTTGTCTCCTCCTCCTCCTCCTCCAACGCCATGGACGCGTCTTCCGGACACAACATCATAGAAAACGTGTGTCCCAGAGACGACTCCGTGAATTTCTACAAAGTGATGAACACGAACGACCCGATGCGGCAGGAACAGACCGAGAGGAAGAGATTCAGCTTCATGTTTAAGTCGGTGTTTAACATGTCTCTGGTCTTCCTTCACTGCGAGCTGACGCTGTGCACCAAGAGCGAGGGAGCGCTGAGGGGTCTGCCCAAGGTGAGCGCCGGCTCTGTAACCCATATGTCATTGTCTGTAAGGACTCAGGGGGGGGGGGGGGTCACTGGTGAATGTTCCTCCCCTTCAGGTCAGATAACAATTAACAAGATGAATGTGACAGAGCGGTGAACTCCTCTGCCGACGCATCGGTGACCTCGCTCTCCAGAGCGAAACGCGTCGGGCTGCCAAGATCATTTTCTTCATTTCTATTAAATTCCTTTTATTCCAGATACACAAAGCAGACACCGCGCTGGAGCACAACAAACACCCAACACATCCACACGAGCTAAGGTCTAGTGCGCTGCGGCTTTTACCATCAATCATAGAGGCCTAGAAAAATATCAGCTGAGATACATTCCTGTCCGTAATTGGGGTAATTTGTGGGAAACACGAATAAAAAAATGGTCAAAAAATATGAGAAAAAGTTTAGACCATTGGGATATATGAGGCCTGGGGGGTTAGAGCAATGAGAAACACATGTATAATTCACACCAGTGTTTTCCAACCAGGGTGCCTCCAGCTGTCCGGGCATGCTGGGAGTTGTAGTTTTGCAACAGCTGGAGGCACCCTGGTTGGAAAACACTGTAATAGATAGATGTTGGCTGAACACTCTTTCTATATATATGTACATTCAACTCAGCTGAGCATGCATATGTCGTCAATGGAGAAAGATAAGAAGGGCAAAGGCTGTGCGGGCATGCTGAGAGTTGGTTTTGCAACAGCTGGAGGTACCCTGGTTGGGAAACACTGTATTAGATAGATGTTGGCTGAACACTCTTCCTATATATGTGTGTATATTCAACTCATCTGAGCATGCATGTGTCGTCAATGGAGAGAGATAAGTAGGGCAAAGGCTGTGCGGGCATGCTGAGAGTTGGTTTTGCAACAGCTGGAGGCACCCTGCTTGGGGTAACACTGTACTAATGGGATGCACTGAAGGCTTTTTGGGCATGCTGGGAGTTGTAGCTCTGCAACAGCTGGAGGCACCCTGCTTGGGAAACACTGTAATAGATAGATGTTGGCTGAAAACTCTTCCTATTTAAATGTGCATTCAACTCATCTGAGCATGCATGTGTCGTCAATGGAGAGAGATAAGTAGGGCAAAGGCTGTGCGGGCATGCTGAGAGTTGGTTTTGCAACAGCTGGAGACACCCTGCTTGGGTAACACTCCACTAAAGGGATGCACTGAAGGCTGTTTGGGCATGCTGGTAGTTGCAGCTTTGCAACAGCTGGAGGCACCCTCGTTGGGAAACACTGTATTAGATGTTGGCTGAACACTCTTCCTATATATGTGTGTACATTCAACTCAGCTGAGCATGCATGTGTCGTCAATGGAGAGAGATAAGTAGGGCAAAGGCTGTGCGGGCATGCTGAGAGTTGGTTTTGCAACAGCTGGAGGCACCCTGCTTGGGGTAACACTGTACTAATGGGATGCACTGAAGGCTGTTTGGGCATGCTGGGAGTTGTAGCTCTGCAACAGCTGGAGGCACCCTGCTTGGGAAACACTGTAATAGATAGATGTTGGTTGAAAACTCTTCCTATTTAAATGTGCATTCAACTCATCTGAGCATGCATGTGTCATCAATGGAGAGACGTAAGTAGGGCAAAGGCTGTGCGTTCATGCTGAGAGTTGGTTTTGCAACAGCTGGAGACACCCTGCTTGGTTAACACTGCACTAATGGGATGCACTGAAGGCTGTTTGGGCACGCTGGGAGTTGTAGCTTTGCAACAGCTGGAGTCACCCTGGATGAGAAACACCGATTCAGACAGTAAGCGAGTTCACACGTGTAAACAATGGAGAGTTTGATCATTTATTTGTTTACAGATGTAGCGGTGCTCAGTTTATCGTAGTCAGTGTAGCTGAGTTTGCCATCTATGATATCACAAGAGGTGACCTATCACATTGCTTCAATCTCTTTAAAGGGGTACTCCGGTGGAAAACTTTTATTTATTTTTATTTTTTATCACCTGGTGCTAGAAAGTTAAACAGATTTGTAAATTACTTCTATTAAAACAAATCTTAATCCTTCCAGTACTTATTAGCTGCTGAATACTACAGAGGAAATTCTTTTCTTTTTGGAACACAGAGCTCTCTGCTGACATCATGACCACAGTGCTCTCTGCTGACATCTCTATCCATTTTAAGAACTGTCAAGAGTAGGAGAAAATCCCCATAACAAACATATGCAGCTCTGGTCAGTTCCTAAAATGGACAGAGATGTCAGCAGAGAGCTCTGTGTTCCAAAAAGAATATAATTTCCTCTGTAGTATTCAGCAGCCAATAAGTACTGGAAGGATGAATATTTTTTTAATAGAAGTAAAAAATAAAAAATCTGTTTCACTTTCTGGCACCAGTTGATTTAAAAAAAAAAACAAAGTTTTACATTGGAGTACCCCTTTAAAATAGTACAGAAAAAAAATATTTTTTTAATTATTATTATTATTTTCAGATCAACTGGTGGCAGAACGTTCTACAGATTTGTCAATTACTTCAATGTAAAAATCTTAATCCTTCCAGTACTTATCAGCGGCTGTATGCTTCACAGGAAGTTGTGTAGTCTTTTCCAGTCTGCTCTCTGCTGCCATCTTTGTTCATGTCAGGAACTGTCCAGAGCAGGAACAAATCCCCATAGCAAACCTCTCCTGCTCTAGACAGTTCCTGGCACGGACAGAGGTGTAAGCAGAGAGCACTGTGGTCAGACAGAAAGGAAATTCAAAAAGAAAAGAACTTCCTGTGGAGTATACAGTAGCTGATAAGTACTGGAAGGATTAAGATTTTTATATAGAAGTAATTTACAAATCTGTGTAACTTTCTGCCACCAGCTGATTTGAAAACATTTTTTTCCCCACCGGAGTACCCCTTTAATTAATTTGGGAATATCTGCTATGTGTAGACGCTCCCTTTCATGTAGTATTAGATATATGGACACTTGTCTCATTAAGTCTAACTATTTTCGTTTTCCTGCTTGAACTTTTAGTATTAGGTTATTTACCTTGTTATATATGACATTGGGACGTAATAAATGTTCATATATCAACCTCCCACCATAGAGTGAACGCAGAAGAGAATTCTGTCCTGGATTTAGCAGAGCAAAGGGCAGAACCCCCATCATTTGTAAAGTGAGGCTCCGACTCTCCTGGTCTTCAGTCTAATGTTCCTGCAGATACATCACAGCCCCGGGTGTCAGCAGGAATAATACTGAGAAGGTTCCTATATTTCATGCTGGGGAGGTCTTTGATGGTCTGCAGACGTTCCGGAGCCCTGTCCGTCACCGTGCACCCCCGGGAACCGCTGTTTTGGGCACATGAAGGTTTACATATACTATAGAGCAGTGGTCTCCAACCTGCAGACCTCCAGATGTTGCAAAATTACAACTCCCAGCATGCCCCCTTTTTCTGTATTCCTCTGCCCCCATCCTCTGTACTCCTCGGCCCCCTTCCTCTGTACTCCTCGGCCCCCTTCCTCTGTACTCCTCTGCCCCCTTCCTCTGTACTCCTCTGCCCTCTTCCTCTGTACTCCTCTGCCCTCTTCCTCTGTACTCCTCTGCCCTCTTCCTCTGTACTCCTCTGCCCCCTTCCTCTGTACTCCTCTGCCCCTTCCTCTGTACTCCTCTGCCCCTTCCTCTGTACTCCTCTGCCCCCCTTCCTCTGTACTCCTCTGCCCATTCCTCTGTACTCCTCTGCCCCCTCTTCTGTACTCCTCTGCCCCCTTCCTCTGTATTCCTCTGCCCCCATCCTCTGTATTCCTCTGCCCCCATCCTCTGTATTCCTCTGCCCCCATCCTCTGTATTCCTCTGCCCCCATCCTCTGTATTCCTCTGCCCCCTTCCTCTGTATTCCTCTGCCCCCATCCTCTGTATTCCTCTGCCCCCATCCTCTGTATTCCTCTGCCCCCATCCTCTGTATTCCTCTGCCCCCATCCTCTGTATTCCTCTGCCCCCATCCTCTGTATTCCTCTGCCCCCATCCTCTGTACTCCTCTGCCCCCCTTTTTCTGTATTCCTCTGCCCCCTTCCTCTGTACTCCTCTGCCCCCTTCCTCTGTACTCCTCTACCCCCCATCCGCTGTATTCCTCTGCCCCCTTCCTCTGTACTCCTCTACCCCCATCCGCTGTATTCCTCTGCCCCCCTTCCTCTGTACTCCTCTGCCCCCTTCCTCTGTACTCCTCTGCCCCCTTCCTCTGTACTCCTCTGCCCCCTTCCTCTGTACTCCTCTGCCCCCTTCCTCTGTACTCCTCTGCCCCCTTCCTCTGTACTCCTCTGCCCCCTTCCTCTGTACTCCTCTACCCCCCATCCGCTGTATTCCTCTGCCCCCCTTCCTCTGTACTCCTCTGCCCCCTTCCTCTGTACTCCTCTGCCCCCTTCCTCTGTACTCCTCTGCCCCCTTCCTCTGTACTCCTCTGCCCCTTCCTCTGTACTCCTCTACCCCCCATCCGCTGTATTCCTCTGCCCCCTTCCTCTGTACTCCTCTGCCCCCCTTCCTCTGTACTCCTCTGCCCCCTTCCTCTGTACTCCTCTGCCCCCTTCCTCTGTACTCCTCTGCCCCCTTCCTCTGTACTCCTCTGCCCCCTTTTTCTGTATTCCTCTGCCCCCTTCCTCTGTACTCCTCTGCCCCCCTTTTTCTGTATTCCTCTGCCCCCTTCCTCTGTACTCCTCTGCCCCCTTCCTCTGTATTCCTCTGCCCCCCATCCTCTGTACTCCTCGGCCCCCTTCCTCTGTATTCCTCTGCCTCCCTTCCTCTGTATTCCTCTGCCCCCTTCCTCTGTATTCCTCTGCCCCCCATCCTCTGTACGCCTCTGCCCCCCATCCTCTGTATTCCTCTGCCCCCCATCCTCTGTATTCCTCTGCCCCCATCCTCTGTATTCCTCTGCCCCCTTCCTCTGTACTCCTCTGCCCCTTCCTCTGTACTCCTCTGCCCCCCATCCTCTGTACTCCTCTGCCCCCTTCCTCTGTACTCCTCTGCCTCCCTTCCTCTGTACTCCTCTGCCCCCTTCCTCTGTATTCCTCTGCCCCCCATCCTCTGTACTCCTCTGCTCCCTTCCTCTGTACTCCTCTGCCCCCCATCCTCTGTATTCCTCTGCCCCCCATCCTCTGTATTCCTCTGCCCCCTTCCTCTGTATTCCTCTGCCCCCTTCCTCTGTATTCCTCTGCCCCCCTTTCTCTGTACTCCTCTGCCCCCCTTCCTCTGTACTCCTCTGCCCCCTTTCTCTGTACTCCTCTGCCCACCTTTCTCTGTATTCCTCTGCCCCCCCTTCCTCTGTACTCCTCTGCCCACCTTTCTCTGTATTCCTCTGCCCCCCTTCCTCTGTACTCCTCTGCCCCCCTTCCTCTGTACTCCTCTGCCCCCTTCCTCTGTAATCCTTTGCGCCCCTTCCTCTGTACTCCTCTGCCCTACTTCCTCTGTACTCCTCTGTCCCCTTCCTCTGTACTCCTCTTCCCCCTTCCTCTGTACTCCTCTGTCCCCTTCCTCTGTACTCCTCTTCCCCCTTCCTCTGTACTCCTCTTCCCCCTTCCTCTGTACTCCTCTGCCCCCCTTCCTCTGTACTCCTCTGCCCCCCTTCCTCTGTACTCCTCTGTCCCCTTCCTCTGTACTCCTCTTCCCCCTTCCTCTGTACTCCTCTTCCCCCTTCCTCTGTACTCCTCTGCCCCCCTTCCTCTGTACTCCTCTGCCCACCTTTCTCTGTATTCCTCTGCCCCCTTCCTCTGTACTCCTCTGCCCCCCTTCCTCTGTATTCCTCTGCCCCCCTTCCTCTGTACTCCTCTTCCCCCATCCTCTGTACTCCTCTGCCCCCTTCCTCTGTACTCCTCTTCCCCCTTCCTCTGTACTCCTCTGCCCCTTCCTCTGTACTCCTCTACCCCCCATCCGCTGTATTCCTCTGCCCCCTTCCTCTGTACTCCTCTACCCCCATCCGCTGTATTCCTCTGCCCCCCTTCCTCTGTACTCCTCTGCCCCCTTCCTCTGTACTCCTCTGCCCCCTTCCTCTGTACTCCTCTGCCCCCTTCCTCTGTACTCCTCTGCCCCCTTCCTCTGTACTCCTCTGCCCCCTTTTTCTGTATTCCTCTGCCCCCTTCCTCTGTACTCCTCTGCCCCCTTCCTCTGTACTCCTCTGCCCCCTTCCTCTGTACTCCTCTACCCCCCATCCGCTGTATTCCTCTGCCCCCCTTCCTCTGTACTCCTCTGTCCCCTTCCTCTGTACTCCTCTGCCCCCTTCCTCTGTACTCCTCTGCCCCCTTCCTCTGTACTCCTCTGCCCCCTTCCTCTGTACTCCTCTACCCCCCATCCGCTGTATTCCTCTGCCCCCCTTCCTCTGTACTCCTCTGCCCCCTTCCTCTGTACTCCTCTGCCCCCTTCCTCTGTACTCCTCTGCCCCCTTCCTCTGTACTCCTCTGCCCCCTTTTTCTGTATTCCTCTGCCCCCTTCCTCTGTACTCCTCTGCCCCCCTTTTTCTGTATTCCTCTGCCCCCTTCCTCTGTACTCCTCTGCCCCCTTCCTCTGTATTCCTCTGCCCCCCATCCTCTGTACTCCTCGGCCCCCTTCCTCTGTACTCCTCGGCCTCCCTTCCTCTGTATTCCTCTGCCCCCTTCCTCTGTATTCCTCTGCCCCCCATCCTCTGTACGCCTCTGCCCCCCATCCTCTGTATTCCTCTGCCCCCCATCCTCTGTATTCCTCTGCCCCCCATCCTCTGTATTCCTCTGCCCCCATCCTCTGTATTCCTCTGCCCCCTTCCTCTGTACTCCTCTGCCCCTTCCTCTGTACTCCTCTGCCCCTTCCTCTGTACTCCTCTGCCCCCTTCCTCTGTATTCCTCTGCCCCCCATCCTCTGTACTCCTCTGCTCCCTTCCTCTGTACTCCTCTGCCCCCCATCCTCTGTATTCCTCTGCCCCCCATCCTCTGTATTCCTCTGCCCCCTTCCTCTGTATTCCTCTGCCCCCTTCCTCTGTATTCCTCTGCCCCCTTCCTCTGTATTCCTCTGCCCCCCTTTCTCTGTACTCCTCTGCCCCCCTTCCTCTGTACTCCTCTGCCCCCTTTCTCTGTACTCCTCTGCCCACCTTTCTCTGTATTCCTCTGCCCCCCTTCCTCTGTACTCCTCTGCCCACCTTTCTCTGTATTCCTCTGCCCCCCTTCCTCTGTACTCCTCTGCCCCCCTTCCTCTGTACTCCTCTGCCCCCTTCCTCTGTAATCCTTTGCGCCCCTTCCTCTGTACTCCTCTGCCCTACTTCCTCTGTACTCCTCTGTCCCCTTCCTCTGTACTCCTCTTCCCCCTTCCTCTGTACTCCTCTGTCCCCTTCCTCTGTACTCCTCTTCCCCCTTCCTCTGTACTCCTCTTCCCCCTTCCTCTGTACTCCTCTTCCCCCTTCCTCTGTACTCCTCTGCCCCCCTTCCTCTGTACTCCTCTGCCCCCCTTCCTCTGTACTCCTCTGCCCCCCTTCCTCTGTATTCCTCTGCCCCCCTTCCTCTGTACTCCTCTTCCCCCATCCTCTGTACTCCTCTGCCCCCTTCCTCTGTACTCCTCTTCCCCCTTCCTCTGTACTCCTCTGCCCCTTCCTCTGTACTCCTCTGCCCCCTTCCTCTGCCCCCTTCCTCTGTACTCCTCTGCCCCCCTTCCTCTGTATTCCTCTGCCCCCCTTTCTCTGTACTCCTCTGCCCCCCTTCCTCTGTACTCCTCTGCCCCCCTTCCTCTGTATTCCTCTGCCCCCCTTTCTCTGTACTCCTCTGCCCCCCTTCCTCTGTACTCCTCTGCCCCCCTTCCTCTGTACTCCTCTGCCCCTTCCTCTGTACTCCTCTGCCCCCCTTCCTCTGTACTCCTCTGCCCCCCTTCCTCTGTACTCCTCTGCCTCCCTTCCTCTGTATTCCTCTGCCCCCTTCCTCTGTATTCCTCTGCCCCCCATCCTCTGTACGCCTCTGCCCCCCATCCTCTGTATTCCTCTGCCCCCCATCCTCTGTATTCCTCTGCCCCCCATCCTCTGTATTCCTCTGCCCCCATCCTCTGTATTCCTCTGCCCCCTTCCTCTGTATTCCTCTGCCCCCCATCCTCTGTATTCCTCTGCCCCCCATCCTCTGTATTCCTCTGCCCCCATCCTCTGTATTCCTCTGCCCCCTTCCTCTGTACTCCTCTGCCCCTTCCTCTGTACTCCTCTGCCCCTTCCTCTGTACTCCTCTGCCCCCTTCCTCTGTATTCCTCTGCCCCCCATCCTCTGTATTCCTCTGCCCCCCATCCTCTGTACTCCTCTGCTCCCCATCCTCTGTATTCCTCTGCCCCCCATCCTCTGTATTCCTCTGCCCCCTTCCTCTGTATTCCTCTGCCCCCTTCCTCTGTATTCCTCTGCCCCCCTTTCTCTGTACTCCTCTGCCCCCCTTCCTCTGTACTCCTCTGCCCCCTTTCTCTGTACTCCTCTGCCCACCTTTCTCTGTATTCCTCTGCCCCCCTTCCTCTGTACTCCTCTGCCCCCCTTCCTCTGTACTCCTCTGCCCCTTCCTCTGTACTCCTCTGCCCCCTTCCTCTGTATTCCTCTGCCCCCCATCCTCTGTACTCCTCTGCCCCCCAGACAGTTAATGCACAGAGTGAACTTTGCTCCGTGCTGGATGACTGGCGATGCGGGGCGGAGGATCGTGACGTCACGGTCACGCCCAGCTTGTCATATCACGCCCTCTCCCAGAAACTTGCATTGAGGGGGCGCAGCCGCGACATCACAAGCCTCTGGCGCTGCACCCAACGCTCTAAACTAACGCCGGGCGCAGCAGGGATATTGTGGGGGTCCCCAGTGGTGGGACCCCTGCGATCAGACATCTTATCCCCTATCCTTTGGATGTGTAGGGGCGGAGTACCCCTTTAATAAGAAATAAACCCCCCCCATTCCCTAGAATCATGTGTTGGCCATTTATACTGTAACCTGCAGGAAAGGAGTTTATTATGTGAGTGCCGGATCGGTCCTCGTGCCGTTACCCCAAGTAGAGACCCTGCCGGTGGGTTGTGTCAGGTGACTCCTCTTCTGAACTGGGTTTTGCCTCATTGGAACACAAGAGGGGATTATATTTCACAGCAGGTCGGACCCCAGGGAGACATGACTGGTTATTATCAAGACGTTTTGTATTTAGGATTCAGCCAGGAGAGGGACAACCAAATAAATCAGTCAGTAACAGTTCACACGCGGGGGGTCATTTCCTCAGCAAATTTGTCAAATAAAGTTGCGCAGAATTTTGCTGCGGACTTTGGGCGCCGACTTCTTTTTATGAACCGGAAAAAGTGCAGTAAGTTTATTTGTGATTCACAGTAAAAACACATGGGGGCGGGGGGGGGGACCGATTCATCAAAGGGGTACTCCGCCCCTAGACATGTTATCCCCTATTTAAAGGATAGGGAATAAGATGTCTGATCGCGGGGGTCCCGCCGCTGGGTACCCCCCGATCTCACTGCTGTACCCGGCGTTCGTTTAGAGCGTCGGGTGGAGCGTTGGAGGCTCGGGACTTCACGGCCACTCCTCAGTAGTGAGATCATGACCACGCCCCCTCAATGCAAGTCTATGGGAGGGGGCGTGACGTTGGTCACGCCCCCTCCCATAGACTTGCATTGAGGGGGCGTGGCCGTGACATCACGAGCAGGGCCTGGCTGAGACGTTCTGAGCCACCGCCCCGCATCGCCAGTCATCCGGCACGAAGTTCGCACCCCGGACACAGAGTTACACAGAGCGAACTTCGCCCCACTCCAGATGACTGGCGATGCGGGGCAGAGGCTGGGGACGTCACGGCCAATCCCAGCTCATGACATCACGGCCACGCCCCCTCAATGCAAGTCTGTGGGAGGGGGCGTGACGTCCGTCACGCCCCCTCCCATAGACTTGCATTGTGGGGGCATGTCCGTTACGTTACAAGCAGGGCATGGCCATGGCGTCACGAGCCTCCGGCGCTTCACCCGACGCTTTAAACGAATACCCCCGCGATCAGCCATCTTATCCCCTATCCTTTGGATAAGGGATAAGATGTCTAGGGGCGGAGTACCCCTTTAAGGTCTGCGCCTAGCACTAATTGTCAAAAAATGTTGTGACTTTTGGCTGATCTATGCCACGCTCGCCAAGCGGGTATGACACCGAGGGGGCGTGGCTTCCAGGAAGGGAACGTTCTCCTGAGGGGAGGGAGTCTTGAGCACTGGGACCCCGACCAATCAAAACATTTAACGTGTCCCTGCGACCTGTCAAAATGTATTTTCTCTAAGTGACAGCAACACTTTAACTCTTCGCTTTCCCAGAAAATGCTTTTTTTGTTTGATCATTTTTGATGAATTTATTTTGATGGATCTTGTGGTTTATTAATATCGAAATGTTGCCTTGACTCGAACCTTCTACTGTAGGTTTATAGCAAGAACGTTCCGGTACATCTGCTGCCGCCGTAACAGTTGTGTCCTGTCTATATTTGTTCCGTTCAGTGATCTCTCCGGTCGGCACATACGGACTGTTCTTTCCTTGTTCCAGGTCGATCTGATGATTTACGCTATAAAATTCCTTCCTGACTTTTCATCTTTTCCTTCCAGTGTATTCGCCCCAATGAAGCCTGCACCAGCCTGGATAGCAGCATGCTCATGGTTATGGTGGACAACAAGAAGACCCTCACAAGGCCTCTGGCCGTGGTCTCGCAGGAGAAGCCCCCAGGTAATACATTTTTTTGCTTTGCATTTCTCTTTATTAAAGGGGTACTCCGCCCCTAGACATCTTATCCCCTATCGAAAGGATAGGGGATAAGATGTCTGATTGCGGAGGGTCCTGCCGCTGGGTACCCAAACGATCTCCATGCTACATCCAGCGGTCCTTTAGAGCGTCATGTGCAGCGCCGGAGGCTCGTGACGTCACACCCCATCCCATCAACTTGCATTGAGGGGGTATGGCTGTGATGTCATGAGTGGGGCGTGACCGTGACATCACAAGCCTCCTACCCGCATCACCAGTCATCCGGCACCAAGCAAAGTTCGCTCCATGCACCTGAGGTCTGGGGTGCCGCAGCCGAGATTGCAGGGGTCCCCAGCGGCGGAGAATAGCGTGAAACAGCCTGTCCCGGTTTGCAGCATAGCATAAAACAGCCTGTCCCGGTTTGCAGCATAGCATGAAACAGCCTGTCCCGGTTTGCAGCATAGCATGAAACAGCCTGTCCCGGTTTGCAGCATAGCATGAAACAGCCTGTCCCGGTTTGCAGCTTAGCATGAAACAGCCTGTCCCTGTTTGCCCCTTAAAACACAGTTGGATGGTGAGTGCAGTCTCATTTCTTCTTTGTTTTCATATAATTATAATCTTTTGTTGACGTAGCACCACCGGGACCAACCTGTGTCCTTTGGATAGGGGACAAAATATCTAGGGGTGGAGTACCTCTTTAACCTTATGGTATTAAGGGGCCCAAAATGTGCCCAGAAAATGTCCCCCACACCATTACACTCCCACCAGCCTGAACCGCTGATACAAGGCAGGAGGGATCCATTTTTATGTTGTTTACACCAAATTCTGACCCTGCCATCTAAATGTCACCGCAGAAATGGAGACCGTTCAGACCAGACGACGTTCTTCCATCTTCCATTGTCCAGTGACCTGTGTGAATTGTAGCCTCAGTTTCCTGTTCTCAGCTGACAGGTGTGGCCCCCGGTGTGGTCTTCTGCAGTTGTCTTTAAAGGGGTACTCCCTGGAAAATCAACTGGTGCCAGAAAGTTAAACATATTTGTAAATTACTTCTATTTAAAAAAATCTTAATCCTTCCAGTACTTATCAGCTGCTGTATGCTCCACAGGAAGTTCTTTTTTTTTATGTCCTTTTCTTTCTGACCACAGTGCTCTCTGCTGACACCTCTGTCCATGTCTGGAGGAACTGTCTGGAGCAGGAGAGGTTTGCTATGGGGATTTGCTCCTGCTCAGGACATTTCCTAAAATGGACAGAGGTGTCAGCAGAGAGCACTGTGGTCAGAAAGAAAAGGAAATCCAAAAAGAAAAGAACTTCCTGTGGAGCATACAGCAGATGATAAGTACTGGAAGGATTAAGATTTTTAAATAGAAGTGATTTACAAATCTGTTTAAGGGTACGTTCACACGAGCGGATTTACAGCGTATTTTACGCTGCGGATCCGCTGGTGAAGGCCCCGCTCTGTGCTGTCTTTACATGTGCCTGCTTGTCGCGGCAATACTCCGCGACGAGCAGACACACTGCAGCGATGTGCGCGGCGTACTCACTCTCCCCGCTCTGAGCTAGGCAGAGAGCTCCGCGATGTGTGAGTATACTGCGGCTCACACATCGCAGTGTGTCTGCTCGTAGCGGCGTGTTGCCGCTACGAGCAGACACATGAAAAGACAGCATAGAGCGGGGCCTTCACCAGCGGATCCGCAGCGTAAAATACACTGTAAATCCGCTCGTGTGAACGTACCCTAATTTTCTGGCACCAGTTGATAGAAAAAATATATATATTCCGGGGGAGTACCCCTTTAACGGAGTACTCCACATTTTGTTCGGAAGGCTGGGTGCAGGCTGCGGGGTTTGTGACGTAACGCCAAGCCCCCCTCAATGCAAGTCTATGGGAGGGGGCGTGGCGGCTGCCACGCCCCCTCCCATAGACTTGCATTGAGGGGGTGTGGTGTGACGTCACAAGGGGCGTGGCTGTGACATTACGACCCCCGCAGCCCGCACCCAGCCTTCCGAACAAAAATGTTCAGAATGCTGGGGCAGTGGAGTACCCCTTTAGGGTATGTTCACACTGAAGGTTTGGAGAGGAATTTCCGTGAGTAATTCTGCTCGCTTATTCCTCACCAAATCATTCAGCAACGAAAAACCCCATAGTATGTAATGACATTTCTGCTTCACACTAAGGAATTTCCGCTAGCGGAATTCTGTCACTGAATTCCGTTCCGCATGAAGAATGAACTTATTCTTTCTTCATGCGGAATTCGCGTCCTAACCCTATAGAACTCAATGTAAAAAAAAATTTCAGGCCGCCACACAGAAAAAAAAATAATAATAATAAAAAAAGAATGTCTCCTATGCTGCGCTGATTTCTGTGCGGAATGCCGCATGGAATTCCGCGCGAGAAAAAAACGCAAATTTCTAAGCTGATTTTTTTCAGTGAGAATTCCTCGCACATATTAATCAGTGTGAACATACCCTTAAGTTCGATCAGAAATGGCATTCTGCAGACCTTGGTTGTAACCAGTGGTTATTTGGGTTACTGTACCGGGCACCAGTGTATCTCATAAAGTGCCCGGTTAGCGTATTTTCCTCACCCATGTCAGATGCTCGGGGATAAGGAATACAGCGGCTGTCTACACAGACATTATAGGAGGGTAGAACATGTTTAAAATATTTGGTCCCTTGGATTAAGCTGGATGTAAACATCTCCGTACCAGAGATATCCTTACATGGGGATGTCCCTGCATTTAGTATCGCCCGGTTCAGGCGGGCAGCGAGTGTATCCGCCGCATAACGTGGTAATCCCAGAAGTGAGGACATATATCAGACATTCGGTTACTGGGCTAAAAAAAATGTAAAAAAAAAATCACCGCAGTGCGGTATATGAAAACGAAGAAGAAATGAGACGGCGCTCACCATCCAATGGTGTTTTAAGGGGCAAACCGAGACAGGCTGTTTCACGCTATGCTGTGCTCCTTCAAGCCGGTGTACGCCGTACACCGGCTTGAAGGAGCACAGCATAGCGTGAAACAGCCTGTCCCGGTTTGCCTCTGCACCTGCCTGTACCTTCACATGACTGAATTAAAGGGCTACTCCACTGGAAAACATTTATAGGCTGCAGTAATAAGAATTGAAGTAGGGCTAAAAAAAAAGGTTTGTTATATCCCGTGTCATATAATGTGCAGGCGGCTCAGGGAAACCACATAGGAAAGTGATTTAGTGCGGTTTATTTCTTCAGTTTATAGGAATAGATCAATATCGTCCTGCTGTGTATATCAGACATTCGGTTACTGGGCTAAAAAAAAAAAAAAAAAAAAAAATCACCGCAGTGCGGTTTATGAAAACGAAGAAGAAATGAGATTGCGCTCACCATCCAACGCTGTTTTAAGGGGCTAACCGAGACAGGCTGTTTCACGCTATGCTGTGCTTCTTCAAGCCTTGAAGAAGCACAGCATAGCGTGAAACAACCTGTCCCGGTTTGCCCCTGCCTCTGCACCTGCACTGGAAAACATTTTTTACTAAATCAACTGGTGCCAGAAAGTTAAACAAATTTGTAAATGACTTCTTAATCCTTCCAGTACTTATCAGCTGCTCTTATGATTCACAGGAAGTTCTTTTATTTTTGAATTTCCTTTCTGTCTGACCACAGTGCTCTCTGCTGACACCTCTGTCCATGTCGGGAACTGTTCACAGAAAGAGAGGTTTGCTATGGGGATTTGCTTGTACTCTGGACAGTTCCTAAAATGGACAGAGGGGTCAGCAGAGAGCACTGTGGTCAGACAGAAAGGAAATTCAAAAAGAAAAGAACTTCCTGTAGAGCATATAGCAGCTGATAAGTACTAGAAGGATTAAGATTTTTAAATAGAAGTCATTTACAAATCTGTTTAACTTTCTGGCACCAGTTGATTTAGAAAAAAATGTTTCCCAGTGGAGTACCCCTTTAATTCAGTCATGTGAAGGCACAGGCAGGTGCAGAGGCAGGGGCAAACCAGGACAGGCTGTTTCACGCTATGCTGCGCTTCTTCAAGCCGGTGTACGGTGTACACCTGCTTGAAGAAGCGCAGCATAGCGTGAAACAGCCTGTCTTGGTTTTCCCCTTTAAAACACTGTTGGATGGAGTGTTGGATAGAGTGCAGTCTAATTTTTTCTTCGTTTTCATGTCATTATAATCTTTTGTGGACGCAGCACCACCGGGACCAACCTCCTCTCAGGAGACCCCAATCCTGACGCTTTGTTTGCAATCTACATACCCTAGTCCTGCTAGTGCCGGGCCATTGCCTCTTGTATACAAGCAGTGCGGTATATATACCAACCAACCATAACATTAAAGTGAATACAATGATCTGGTGACAATGGCGGCTGTCAGGGGGTTATATTAGATGTAATTGACCGATCGGGAATTGGAGTTGATATTGGAAATAGGAAAAATGGACAAAGTGTAAAGGACCTGAGCAACTGCGAACAGCGCCGAATGGTGAGCAGACTCCGGGGTCAGAGCCGCTTGTGAGATCTTCCTGGTATGTAGTGGTTAGTACCGACCAAAAGTGTCCAAGGGAGGACAACCAGGGACCAAGGACAGGGTAATGGGGATCCAAAGCTCATTGATGTGTTGGGGAAGAGGGTTAGGCTGTCAGGTCCGATCACACAGAACAGCTGCTGTAATCACAGCTGTGTATGGGGCCCCGCAGACCGGTCAGATCACACAGGACATCACAGCTGTGTATGGGACCCCACAGACCGGTCAGATCACACAGGACATCACAGCTGTGTATGGGGCCCCGCAGACCGGTCAGATCACACAGGACATCACAGCTGTGTATGGGGCCCCGCAGACCGGTCAGATCACACAGGACATCACAGCTGTGTATGGGGCCCCGCAGACCGGTCAGATCACACAGGACATCACAGCTGTGTATGGGACCCCACAGACCGGTCAGATCACACAGGACATCACAGCTGTGTATGGGGCCCCGCAGACCGGTCAGATCACACAGGACATCACAGCTGTGTATGGGACCCCACAGACCGGTCAGATCACACAGGACATCACAGCTGTGTATGGGGCCCCGCAGACCGGTCAGATCACACAGGACATCACAGCTGTGTATGGGGCCCCGCAGACCGGTCAGATCACACAGGACATCACAGCTGTGTATGGGGCCCCGCAGACCGGTCAGATCACACAGGACATCACAGCTGTGTATGGGACCCCACAGACCGGTCAGATCACACAGGACATCACAGCTGTGTATGGGGCCCCGCAGACCGGTCAGATCACACAGGACATCACAGCTGTGTATGGGGCCCCGCAGACCGGTCAGATCACACAGGACATCACAGCTGTGTATGGGGCCCCGCAGACCGGTCAGATCACACAGGACATCACAGCTGTGTATGGGGCCCCGCAGACCGGTCAGATCACACAGGACATCACAGCTGTGTATGGGGCCCCGCAGACCGGTCAGATCACACAGGACATCACAGCTGTGTATGGGACCCCACAGACCGGTCAGATCACACAGGACATCACAGCTGTGTAGAGGGCCCCGCAGACCGGTCAGATCACACAGGACATCACAGCTGTATATGGGACCCCACAGACCAGTCAGATCACACAGGACATCACAGCTGTGTATGGGGCCCCGCCGACCGGTCAGATCACACAGGACATCACATGTGTATGGGGCCCCACAGACCGGTCAGATCACACAGGACATCACAGCTGTGTATGGGGCCCCACAGACCGGTCAGATCACACAGGACATCACAGCTGTGTATGGGGCCCCACAGACCGGTCAGATCACACAGGACATCACAGCTGTGTATGTGGCCCCGCAGACCGGTCAGATCACACAGGACATCACAGCTGTGTATGGGGACCACAGACCGGTCAGACCACACACAGGACATCACAGCTGTGTATAGGGCCCCACAGACCGGTCAGGTCACACAGGACATCACAGCTGTGTATGGGGCCCCACAGACCGGTCAGATCACACAGGACATCACAGCTGTGTATGGGGCCCCACAGACCGGTCAGATCACACAGGACATCACAGCTGTGTATGGGGCCCCGCAGACCGGTCAGATCACACAGGACATCACAGCTGTGTATGGGGCCCCACACACTGGTCAGATCACACAGGACATCACAGCTGTGTATGGGGCCCCACAGACCGGTCAGATCACACAGGACATCACAGCTGTGTATGGGGCCCCACAGACCGGTCAGATCACACAGGACATCACAGCTGTATATGGGACCCCACAGACCGGTCAGATCACACAGGACATCACATGTGTATGGGGCCCCACAGACCAGTCAGATCACACAGGACATCACAGCTGTGTATGGGGCCCCACAGACCGGTCAGATCACACAGGACATCACAGCTGTGTATGGGGCCCCGCCGACCGGTCAGATCACACAGGACATCACAGCTGTGTATGGGGCCCCGCCGACCGGTCAGATCACACAGGACATCACAGCTGTGTATGGGGCCCCGCCGACCGGTCAGATCACACAGGACATCACATGTGTATGGGGCCCCACAGACCGGTCAGATCACACAGGACATCACAGCTGTGTATGTGGCCCCGCAGACCGGTCAGATCACACAGGACATCACAGCTGTGTATGGGGCCCCACAGACTGGTCAGATCACACAGGACATCACAGCTGTGTATGGGGCCCCACAGACCGGTCATATCACACAGGACATCACAGCTGTGTATGGGGCCCCACAGACCGGTCGGATCACACAGGACATCACAGCTGTGTATGGGGCCCCACAGACCGGTCAGATCACACAGGACATCACAGCCGTGTATGGGGCCCCGCAGACCGGTCAGATCACACAGGACATCACAGCCGTGTATGGGGCCCCGCAGACCGGTCAGATCACACAGGACATCACAGCTGTGTATGGGGCCCCACAGACCGGTCAGATCACACAGGACATCACAGCTGTGTATGGGGCCCCGCAGACCGGTCAGATCACACAGGACATCACAGCTGTGTATGGGGCCCCACAGACCGGTCAGATCACACAGGACATCACAGCTGTGTATGGGGCCCCACAGACCGGTCAGATCACACAGGACATCACAGCTGTGTATGGGGCCCCACAGACCGGTCAGATCACACAGGACATCACAGCTGTGTATGGGGCCCCACAGACCGGTCAGATCACACAGGACATCACAGCCGTGTATATGGGGCCCCACAGACCGGTCAGATCACACAGGACATCACAGCCGTGTATATGGGGCCCCACAGACCGGTCAGATCACACAGGACATCACAGCCGTGTATATGGGGCCCCACAGACCGGTCAGATCACACAGGACATCACAGCTGTGTATGGGGCCCCACAGACCGGTCAGATCACACAGGACATCACAGCCGTGTATGGGGCCCCGCAGACCGGTCAGATCACACAGGACATCACAGCTGTATATGGGGCCCCGCAGACCGGTCAGATCACACAGGACATCACAGCCGTGTATGGGGCCCCACAGACCGGTCAGATCACACAGGACATCACAGCCGTGTATGGGGCCCCGCAGACCGGTCAGATCACACAGGACATCACAGCCGTGTATATGGGGCCCCACAGACCGGTCAGATCACACAGGACATCACAGCCGTGTATATGGGGCCCCACAGACCGGTCAGATCACACAGGACATCACAGCCGTGTATATGGGGCCCCACAGACCGGTCAGATCACACAGGACATCACAGCTGTGTATGGGGCCCCGCAGACCAGTCAGGATAATGCCCCCTTTGTTCAGACATTGTTCAGGAATAAGGAACATGACAAAGATGAAGGTTTTGCCGCAGCCTCCAGATTCCCCAGATCTCATCCAGTCGATCATCTGTGGGATCTGGTGGTGAAGTCCCCTCCATGGAGGCCGCTCCTCACCTCTTGGGATATTTGTAGATCTTTGCCTTAGTATTAGAGGTGTTTGTGGTGCTGGTGACGGACATTTTATTCCCAGGAAGGAATCCTTCAGACTACAATGGCCGCAGATTTCTCGTCTGCTGGAGATCGCGGGTGTCGCTGATCAGAATGACGTTCAGAGATAAGCGGCTCAGGAAGGAATGCAGCCGAGTGAGATAGAAAAGAATCCACATCCCTTATTGTATAACAGCTCCGAGAGATGGGAATTATTATCCTGTTTGTTGTTATTGTCTATTTATTGTATTTTATATGAAATCGTTAGTTCTAGGCAGATCCTTACATAAGGGGAATCGTCCTCCGTATTCCTGCCAAACGAATTTATTGTATCTGTTTATAATATGTTTATGTCTGTATGATGAATATTTATGTGGATCATTTGAATTCTTTCCTACAGGAACTTCAAGCAATAAAGTGCATCCAAGTATCCCCGAACGTAAGTCTAATACGCTGTGTGATAGTAACATATTATTACTGCAGTTTATAGTCTTTTCCGGTAGGGGGTGGAGGAGTCTGCAGGGACAGAGGAGTCTGGAGGAGGACAGAGGAGTCTGGAGGAGGAGGACAGAGGAGTCTAGAGGAGGAGAACAGAGGAGTCTGGAGGAGGAGAACAGAGGAGTCTGGAGGAGGAGGACAGAGGAGTGTAGAGGAGGACAGAGGAGTCTGGAGGAGGAGAACAGAGGGGTCTGGAGGAGGAGGACAGAGGAGTCTGGAGGAGGAGGACAGAGGGGTCTGGAGGGAGGAGGACAGAGGAGTCTGGAGGAGGAGAACAGAGGGGTCTGGAGGAGGAGGACAGAGGAGTCTGGAGGAGGAGGACAGAGGAGTCTGGAGGAGGAGGAGGACAGTGGATTCGGTAGGAGAGGACCGAGGGGTCTGAAGGAGGGGGAGTACAGAGGACTCTGGTGGAGAAGGACAGAGGTATCTGGAGGAGAGGGAGGACAGAGGAGTCTGGAAGGAGGAGGACAGAGGGGTCTGGAGGAGGAGGACGGAGGGGTCTGGAGGAGGAGGAGGACAGAGGAGTCTGGAGGAGGAGGACAGAGGGGTCTGGAGGAGGAGGACAGAGGGGTCTGGAGGAGGAGGACAGAGGGGTCTGGGAGGAGGAGGACAGAGGGGTCTGGAGGAGGAGGACAGAGGAGTCTGGAGGAGGAGGACAGAGGGGTCTGGAGGAGGAGGACAGAGGAGTCTGGAGGAGGAGGACAGAGGGGTCTGGAGGAGGAGGACAGAGGGGTCTGGAGGAGGAGGACAGAGGGGTCTGGGAGGAGGGGATAGAGGAGTCTGGAGGAGGAGGAGACAGAGGAGTCTGGAAGGAGGAGGACAGAGGGGTCTGGAGGAGGAGGACAGAGGGGTCTGGAGGAGGAGGACAGAGGAGTCTGGAGGAGGAGGACAGAGGGGTCTGGAGGAGGAGGACAGAGGGGTCTGGAGGAGGAGGACAGAGGGGTCTGGGAGGAGGGGATAGAGGAGTCTGGAGGAGGAGGAGACAGAGGAGTCTGGAAGGAGGAGGACAGAGGGGTCTGGAGGAGGAGGACAGAGGGGTCTGGGAGGAGGAGGACAGAGGGGTCTGGAGGAGGAGGACAGAGGGGTCTGGGAGGAGGGGATAGAGGAAACTGGAGGAGGAGGAGACAGAGGAGTCTGGAGGAGGAGACAGAGGAGTCTGAAGGAGGAGACAGAGGAGTCTGAATGTAAGGTGTCTGGAGGGGAAGTTGTACAGAAGAGTCTTACAGGTTGCCCCCATTGATAACACATATACGTTCCGCCATGTGTGGGGTCGGCAGGAACAGCTGTCAGTCTGTCAGAAGCCTTTATAGTCGGTCTGAGGCCCAATCCCCACAATCCCCGGGCTGTGGCCTCCATGCTGTCTCTCCTGTTGACCTTACTTTTCCACTCGCCCTTCAGATTTCGGGTCAGCTCCTTCACTCTCCCTTTATTATTAGAATAGGACGGATGTGCCATTCATTGAATAAAACAAAACCCCTGAAGGATTGAGAATAAATAGAAGCCTCGTGGCCCTCAGAGTTGGTGTCTCTGCCTCTTCTCCAGCTAAAGGAAATGTTGTATTTTTTTTTGTCTGGAATTAATTTCAAACATTCGCAGCTCTGCCAAATATTCAGAACAATAGATTCTATTTCGGTAACATTTTTGTGTGTCCTTTGCCTGACATCACTGGGCTTTTCGCGAGCGGTTCCTCTCTCCACCTACAAATGGGCGCCGGTCCAAGAAGGTTTCGTAGGTTACAGAATAGACTTGGC
Organism: Hyla sarda; assembly: GCF_029499605.1. NCBI lineage: Eukaryota > Metazoa > Chordata > Amphibia > Anura > Hylidae > Hyla > Hyla sarda. The sequence goes on from NC_079194.1 coordinate 8,742,267, forward strand.
TGAAATATGGCCGTACACATGTTAGGAATAAGTGATATTTCCTTAAATCCTGGTAATATTGTCAGGGCGGCTTTTATAGGGCCACCGCCACCGCCACCGCCGCTGCAAAAACCCATTCATCACAGCGAAGGACCGAAGGGCCGACTCCTCGCGGCTACTCCTGGTTGTGTTGATCTCATAAGGAAAATCCCACAGACGTTCTGGTATAGGGGCTGATTTATGGCCTCGTGGAGGAAATGGCAATACAGTGACCCCCCGACCTACGATGGCCCCGACATACGATCATTACAACATACGATGCTTTTGTATGTCGGGGCCATCGCATAAACGGCTATCCGGCAGCGCAGACTGCTTCAGCTGCCACCGGATAGTCGTTTACGGTGCCCCGTGTGGTCCGCTGACGATCACTTACCTGCCCTTGGGGCTCCGGCGCGTCCTCTTCGGGATCCCCTGCATCGTCGGCGCTCTCCATCGTCGTCATCACGTCGCTGCGCTCGCCGTCCCGTCATCCAATAGGAGCGGCGTGCGTAACGACATGATGGCGGCGACGGAGAGCGCGGATGCCGGGGAAGCAGAGGCCTTGCCGGAGCAGCGGGGACACCACGGGGACGCGGCGACAGCGATGGAGGGCGACATCCAGGGCAGCGGTGACGGTCCGGAGCGGCGGGGACATGCTAGTATAACCTCCAATAACAGTGGTCTTCAACCTGCGGACCTCCAGATGTTGCAAAACTACAACTCCCAGCATGCCCGGACAGCCGTTTACGGTTCCCCGTGTGGTCCGCTGACGATCACTTACCTGCCCTTGGGGCTCCGGCGCGTCCTCTTCGGGATCCCCTGCATCGTCGACGCTCTCCATCGTCGTCATCACGTCGCTGCGCACGCCGTCCCGTCATCCAATAGGAGCGGTGTGCGTAGCGACGTGATGACGGCGACGGAGAGCGAGGATGCCGGGGAAGCAGAGGCCTTGCCGGAGCAGCGGGGACACCCGGGGGACGCGGCGACAGCGATGGAGGGCGACATCCAGGGCAGCGGTGGGCAACTTCCTCTAACAGTGGTCTACAACCTGCGCACCTCCAGATGTTGCAAAACTACAACTCCCAGCATGCCCGGACAGCCGTTGGCTGTCCGGGCATGCTGGGTGTTGTAGTTTTGCAACATCTGGAGGTCCGCAGGTTGGAGACCACTGTCCTATACTTTACATTGCACGGATCCCTCAACATACGATGGTTTCAACAAACGATGGTCCATTTGGAACGGATTACCATCCTATGTTGAGGGACCACTGTATATATAGAACTGCTCGGTCACTGGGAACTTTTTTCGCCAGATTTAGCTGGAAAAGTATCTCAGCATTCAATACTATTCTTCCCGTTACAATGAAACCTAAAGAGAACATGGGGGACCCCATTTTAAAGGGTTGGACCGGAGAAAAAAATGTCATCAAATCAACCGGTGCCAGAAAGTTAAACAGATTTGTAAATGACTTCTATATAAAAATCTTAACCCTTCCAGTACTTATCAGCTGCTGTATGCTACACAGGAAGTTGTGTTGTTCATTCCAGTCTGACCACAGTGCTCTCTGCTGACACCTCCGGAAAAGGATAGGTTTGCTATAGGAATTTGCTTCTTCTCCTTTGTCCTGACATGGACAGAGGTGTCAGCAGAGAGCACTGTGGTCAGACTGGAAAGAACTACACAACTTCCTGCGTAGCATACAGCAGCTGATAAGTACTGGAAGGATTAAGATTTTATAATAGAAGTGATTTACAAATCTGTATAACTTTCTAGCACCAGTTGATTTGAAATTTTTTTTTTCCCCTCCGGTAAGTCAGTAAGGTCCATCAGGAATGGGAAGATAAGGCTTAGATCTGTGTTTCTCAACCTAGGATGCCTCCAGCCGTTGGCATGCTGGGAGTTGTAGTTATTCGACAGCTGGAATCACCCATGGTTGAGAGCCAAAAAACGAATTGTCTATAATCTAACAAAAAATCTGTTTAATTTAGCATAAATAATGTTTTCTCTCCTTTTTTTTATTTAGCGATCTTCTACGGGCTGGATACACCGATGGTGGTCGGAATCGCATTTGCAGCCTTTATTATTGGGGCATTATTAACGGGAGCCTTGTGGTACATCTACTCTCATACAGGTATGTCGTTAAGATTTTATTTTATTATTATTTTTATTATTGTTATTATTATTATCATTAGTGTTGTTGTTGTTGTTATTATTATTATTATCATTAGTGTTTTTATTATTATTATTATTATCATTAGTGTTGTTGTTATTATTATTATCATTAGTGTTGTTGTTGTTATTATTATTATTATTATTATCATTAGTGTTGATGTTATTATTATTATTATTATCATTAGTGTTGTTGTTATTATTATTATCATTAGTGTTGTTGTTGTTGTTGTTGTTGTTGTTATTATTATCATTAGTGTTGTTTTTATTATTATTATTATTATTATTATTATCATTAGTGTTGTTATTATTATTATTATTATTATTATCATTAGTGTTGTTGTTATTATTATTATCATTAGTGTTGTTGTTATTATTATTATTATTATTATCATTAGTGTTGATGTTATTATTATTATTATCATTAGTGTTGTTATTATTATTATTATCATTAGTGTTGTTGTTATTATTATTATTATTATTAGTGTTGTTGTTGTTATTATTATTATCATTAGTGTTGTTGTTGTTATTATTATTATCATTAGTGTTGTTGTTATTATTATTATTATTATTAGTGTTGTTGTTATTATTATTATTATTAGTGTTGTTGTTATTATTATTATTAGTGTTGTTGTTAGTGTTATAATCATTTATTTTTGCTGTTGTTATTATAATTATTACTGTTGTTATTGTTGTAGTTGTTGTTACAAATGATAACAACAATAACAGTAGTAATAACAATAATAATAACAACAATAATAATTAGAGATGAGCGAAGTTACAGTGATTCGATTCGTCACAAACTTCTCGGCTCGGCAGTTGATGACTTTATCCTGCAAAAATGAATTCATCTTTCAGGTGCTCCGGTTGCTAGAAAAGGTGGATATAGTCCTAGGAAAGAGTCTCCAGCCACCGGAGCACCTGAAAGCTGAACTAATTTATGCAGGATAAAGTCATCAACCGCCGAGCTGAGAAGTTTGTGACTAATCGAATTACTATAAATTCGCTCATCTCTAATAATAATAATAATAATAATAATAATAATAATGATAATAAAAAAAATAATAATAATAAAAGTAATAATAATACCAATAATAATAATAATTACAGTCATAAACATAATAACTATAATAAAAAATACCAATAATAATAATAATAATAATAACAGTCATAAACATAATAACTATAATAATAAAAAAATGCCAATAATAATAATCAACAAGTAATAACAATACCAATAATAATTAATTACAGTCATAAACATAATAACTATAATAATAAAAAATTCCAATAATAATAATCATAATAATAATAATAACAGTCATAAACATAATAACTATAATTAAAAAAAAACAATAATAATAATCATCAAGTAATAATACCAATAATAATAATAATAATAATTACAGTCATAAACATAATAACTATAATAATAAAAAATATGCCAATAATAATAATCATCAAGTAGTAATAATACCAATAATAATAATAATTACAGTCATAAACATAACTATAATAATAAAAAATACCAATAATAATAATCATCAAGTAATAATAATAATAATAACAGTCATAAGCATAATAACTATAATAATAAAAAAAATGCCAATAATAATAATTAATTATGATTATCATTTTTTTTGAGCCTGTTACTCCCAAGCCCAATTCACCAAAAAAAAAAAAAGTTGGATTTCTGTCAGCGATATTTTATTTAGGAAAACCCTATAAACCAGCCTATTCCCATCTCTCGACTTCAGGATACTCAACCCGAGTCCTTCGTAAAAATGCAAGCAAAATGACCCGCCAGCGTATTCCGCATTGACTGAAAATGAACTGTAGTGTATTGGATACAATTTCGGTCTATTTTTTCCGCACATAGGGAAATTATTTAAAATGGTATTTCAGCGCAAAGAAAAAATGTATAAAGAATGGAATTGTGTGCTTTAAACATAAAAAATAATACGGTATATATATATATATATATATATATATATATGTATATACTCACTTGCCCCTGATCCCCCGCAGCTGCCGTTCCAGTAATCCCAGGTCTCTGCTGCTCTACGCTTCTTCTGACTCGTTGACATTGCAGAAAATATTCCATTAAAGTCAATGGGCTCGCTGTGGGTTCTCTGCAGTATTCGTCGTAGATGGGACCTAATATACTGGTCCCATCTGATGGACGTGATATGACACTATCATTTAACCAGAAATTGAAGACCAGTGTCCAGTGCAGTGTTTCCCAAACAATGTGCCTCCAGCTATTGCAAAACTACAAGTCCAAGCATGCTGGGAGTTGCAGTTTTGCAACAGCTGGAGGCACACTGCTGGGAAACACGGGTCTAGTGCAATGGGCAGAAGCAGCTCCCAGATATCCTATGATTGGGCGCCAGATATTGTTTAAAGGACAAACTAAATTTACCGTCAATAATTTCGGGGAAATGATGGCGCTCCGGGTCTGGTGTTGTTTTGCTTTGCACGTATCCTTTGCTTGATACCAATTAGACCAGATGTATAAAAATAATTCTCGTTAATCTTTTTCCCCTCAAAGTGTTATTTTTTTTTTCCACGAATACTTGAATCCCGGAGTCATAAATTCACAGTTCATTTCATGAGTAAAATCCAGCGTGACCTCACTTTATGGCATGCTGTAATCTAGAACCTGATCCGCTTAGAGCTCTTTACAGCCGCGTACAGAACTAATTATATTTCGTAGTTTTTTTTTTTTTCCCGAGTGGTGAGAAAAATGTCTTTTTGGTGTTCTGAGGTGGCACAAACTTTACTGGAAATAACATGTACTCATAAAACTTATGTAATCTAACTAGCTGGCGTTGCCCGGTCTTCCTATATAAACCATGTGGGGGTGGAAACGCAACATGAAATACAGCAGCTTAGTGACATCTGCTAGTTTTCTTTATGTCTCCAATATGGCTGCTCCAATATGGAAGCTCTTCAAGAGACTGGGAAAGCTGGGTGGCACGCATACTGCGTGCCACCCAGCTTTCCCAGTCTCTTGAAGCCCCAGCAGTGTATCATGCTCCCTGCAGTGCTGCTGTGCCCTCTCCCTGTCCCCGCACTGATGTCTTCTCCCCCCCCTAATAAATTTTCCCTCTAATAAATTGAGCCCTCATACCACCCCCTATACAGAAAAATAAAAAAGTTATAAAAAGTAAAAAAAAATAGTTAGACTAAAAACAAAAAAAACACTTTTTTTTGTGCTTTACTGTTCATTTTATGGTTTCATTGCGAAGTGCAATTGGTCCCGCAAAAAACAAGCCCCCATATGGGTCTATGTATGGAAATATAAAACGTTATAAAAGTAAAAAATAGACTAAAAACCAAAAAAAAATTATTACAATAACAGAATAACATGTAAACATGGGTATTCATTTCATCATATGACCCATAGAATTAGAATAAAATTTTTTTTTGCTTTACTGTTCACTTTATGGTGTCATTGCGAAGTGCAATTGGTCCCGCAAAAAACAAGCCCCCATAAGGGTCTATATATGGAAAAATTAAAAAAGTTATAAAAGTAAAAAAATTGTTAGACTAAAAAGAAATCATTACAATAACAGAAAAGCATGTAAACATGGGTATTAATTTAATCATATGTCCCATAGAATAAGGATAAAACATTTTTTGCTTTACTGTTCATTTTATGGTAAACTAAAAAGGTGTCATTGCGAAGTGCAATTGGTCCCGCAAAAAACAAGCCCCAATATGGGTCTATGTATGGAAAATATAAAAAAAAGTTATGTCTCTTAAAAAGGGGGAAACAAAAACAGAAAAAAAAAAAAATTAAAATAGCCTGCGTCCTCAAGGGCTCAGATGCAAAGAATGTCACATTTTGAAAACATTTAAATTTTTGCAAAGTTTTGGAGTTTTTCAAAAATGATACCTGAAGGTAGTGGCTAAAATATGCCAGTAACATAAAATACAATGTGTCCTCCAAAAAATTAATAAATAAATAAACTATTGCAGAAACAACTGGGTAAACAAAAGCATCCCAAAGTTATCAGCACATAAATAATTAGACGAGTCAGATTTAAAAAAACTGCCTTGGTTTTAGGCCAAAATAGGCCACGTCATGAAAGCGTACCTGTCATATCACAGAAAATATTAATGCTTCTATATGTTCCACATTAGGTCATGCAGATTCTTTACAGGTCTTTTTTATGTGTCTAGCTTCTTTATTTGGCTCACCAATCCCTTCGTTCTACTGCTCTCTCATTCGGACATCCACTGCTCAGGAAGGGGCGTGTCCGAGGCAAGCACAGAGCCCACCCTTCCATGCATTTACTTCCTCCCTGAGTCTGCTGTGCTGGGCCCCTTCATCCAATCACTGCAGGCTGCTCTGTAGCCCCCTCCTCTATTTTCATGCTGCAGTCTGATAGGACAGGAGTGAGCACAGAGGAGTGCTATCCCCGCCCTCACTTCCTGGACTTTGTCCCTGCCTGTGCTTCAGCTGGGACAAAGATGATGCTGCAGCCGGACAGGATTATGTTCTGGATGGTTTGGGGACCCCTAGTGGTATTTTTTATAAGCCGTGGTTTAAAAAAAAGTAAACAATTTTCTTATGAAGTATATTAAAGTTTTGCCAAGATGTATTGTATCTGACAGAGACCATTGAAGGGGTATATATTTTGCTAATTTTTATTAAAAATAAAATCATCCCTGATTTATGTGGCATGATCTATCTTAGGAGCAGAGAATGCCAAATTTCAAAACATTTTGGGAAGTTTTGGAGTTTAAAAAAATTTATATAAAAAAAACCTTGTTCTGAACTTGATCTTGCTCTGATACTCTGTATATCCTCTCTGTATATCCTCTCTGTATATCCTCTCTGTATATCCTCTCTGTATATCCTCTCTGTATATCCTCTCTGTATATCCTCCTCTGTATATCCTCTCTGTATATCCTCTCTGTATATCCTCTCTGTATATCCTCTCTGTATATCCTCTCTGTATATCCTCCTCTGTATATCCTCTCTGTATATCCTCTCTGTATATCCTCTCTGTATATCCTCTCTGTATATCCTCTTCTGTATATCCTCTCTGTATATCCTCTCTGTATATCCTCTCTGTATATCCTCTCTGTATATCCTCTTCTGTATATCCTCCTCTGTATATCCTCCTCTGTATATCCTCTCTGTATATCCTCTCTGTATATCCTCTCTGTATATCCTCTTCTGTATATCCTCTTCTGTATATCCTCTTCTGTATATCCTCTCTGTATATCCTCTCTGTATATCCTCTCTGTATATCCTCTCTGTATATCCTCTCTGTATATCCTCTCTGTATATCCTCCTCTGTATATCCTCTCTGTATATCCTCTCTGTATATCCTCTCTGTATATCCTCTCTGTATATCCTCTCTGTATATCCTCTTCTGTATATCCTCTCTGTATATCCTCTCTGTATATCCTCTCTGTATATCCTCTTCTGTATATTCTCTTCTGTATATCCTCTTCTGTATATCCTCTCTGTATATCCTCTTCTGTATATCCTCTCTGTATATCCTCTCTGTATATCCTCTCTGTATATCCTCTCTGTATATCCTCTCTGTATATCCTCTTCTGTATATTCTCTTCTGTATATCCTCTCTGTATATCCTCTCTGTATATCCTCTCTGTATATCCTCTCTGTATATCCTCTTCTGTATATCCTCTTCTGTATATCCTCTCTGTATATCCTCTCTGTATATACTCTCTGTATATCCTCTTCTGTATATCCTCTCTGTATATCCTCTTCTGTATATCCTCTTCTGTATATCCTCTTCTGTATATCCTCTCTGTATATCCTCTCTGTATATCCTCTCTGTATATCCTCTCTGTATATCCTCTCTGTATATCCTCTTCTGTATATCCTCTTCTGTATATCCTCTCTGTATATCCTCTCTGTATATCCTCTCTGTATATCCTCTTCTGTATATCCTCTCTGTATATCCTCTCTGTATATCCTCTTCTGTATATCCTCTTCTGTATATCCTCTCTGTATATCCTCTCTGTATATCCTCTCTGTATATCCTCTCTGTATATCCTTTCTGTATATCCTCTCTGTATATCCTCTCTGTATATCCTCTCTGTATATCCTCTCTGTATATCCTCTCTGTATATCCTCTTCTGTATATCCTCTCTGTATATCCTCTCTGTATATCCTCTTTTTATATCCTCTTCTGTATACACTCTTCTGTATATCCTCTCTGTATATCCTCTTCGGTATATCCACTCTGTATATCCTCTTCTGTATATCCTCTTTGTATATCTTCTCTGTATATCCTCTCTGTATATCCTCTCTGTATATCCTCTTCTGTATATCCTCTCTGTATATCCTCTCTGTATATCCTCTCTGTATATCCTCTCTGTATATCCTCTTTGTATATCCTCTCTGTATATCCTCTCTGTATATCCTCCTCTGTATATCCTCTCTGTATATCCTCTCTGTATATCCTCTCTGTATATCCTCTCTGTATATCCTCTCTGTATATCCTCTTCTGTATATCCTCTCTGTATATCCTCTCTGTATATCCTCTCTGTATATCCTCTTCTGTATATTCTCTTCTGTATATCCTCTTCTGTATATCCTCTCTGTATATCCTCTTCTGTATATCCTCTCTGTATATCCTCTCTGTATATCCTCTCTGTATATCCTCTCTGTATATCCTCTCTGTATATCCTCTTCTGTATATTCTCTTCTGTATATCCTCTCTGTATATCCTCTCTGTATATCCTCTCTGTATATCCTCTCTGTATATCCTCTTCTGTATATCCTCTTCTGTATATCCTCTCTGTATATCCTCTCTGTATATCCTCTCTGTATATCCTCTCTGTATATCCTCTCTGTATATCCTCTTATGTATATCCTCTCTGTATATCCTCTTCTGTATATCCTCTTCTGTATATCCTCTTCTGTATATCCTCTCTGTATATCCTCTCTGTATATCCTCTCTGTATATCCTCTCTGTATATCCTCTTCTGTATATCCTCTTCTGTATATCCTCTCTGTATATCCTCTCTGTATATCCTCTCTGTATATCCTCTTCTGTATATCCTCTCTGTATATCCTCTCTGTATATCCTCTTCTGTATATCCTCTTCTGTATATTCTCTCTGTATATCCTCTCTGTATATCCTCTCTGTATATCCTCTCTGTATATCCTTTCTGTATATCCTCTCTGTATATCCTCTCTGTATATCCTCTCTGTATATCCTCTCTGTATATCCTCTTCTGTATATCCTCTCTGTATATCCTCTCTGTATATCCTCTTTTTATATCCTCTTCTGTATACACTCTTCTGTATATCCTCTCTGTATATCCTCTTCGGTATATCCACTCTGTATATCCTCTTCTGTATATCCTCTTTGTATATCTTCTCTGTATATCCTCTCTGTATATCCTCTCTGTATATCCTCTTCTGTATATCCTCTCTGTATATCCTCTCTGTATATCCTCTCTGTATATCCTCTCTGTATATCCTCTTTGTATATCCTCTCTGTATATCCTCTCTGTATATCCTCCTCTGTATATCCTCTCTGTATATCCTCTCTGTATATCCTCTCTGTATATCCTCTCTGTATATCCTCTCTGTATATCCTCTTCTGTATATCCTCTCTGTATATCCTCTCTGTATATCCTCTCTGTATATCCTCTTCTGTATATTCTCTTCTGTATATCCTCTTCTGTATATCCTCTCTGTATATCCTCTTCTGTATATCCTCTCTGTATATCCTCTCTGTATATCCTCTCTGTATATCCTCTCTGTATATCCTCTCTGTATATCCTCTTCTGTATATTCTCTTCTGTATATCCTCTCTGTATATCCTCTCTGTATATCCTCTCTGTATATCCTCTCTGTATATCCTCTTCTGTATATCCTCTTCTGTATATCCTCTCTGTATATCCTCTCTGTATATCCTCTTCTGTATATCCTCTCTGTATATCCTCTTCTGTATATCCTCTTCTGTATATCCTCTTCTGTATATCCTCTCTGTATATCCTCTCTGTATATCCTCTCTGTATATCCTCTCTGTATATCCTCTCTGTATATCCTCTCTGTATATCCTCTTCTGTATATCCTCTTCTGTATATCCTCTCTGTATATCCTCTCTGTATATCCTCTTCTGTATATCCTCTCTGTATATCCTCTCTGTATATCCTCTTCTGTATATCCTCTTCTGTATATCCTCTCTGTATATCCTCTCTGTATATCCTCTCTGTATATCCTCTCTGTATATCCTTTCTGTATATCCTCTCTGTATATCCTCTCTGTATATCCTCTCTGTATATCCTCTCTGTATATCCTCTCTGTATATCCTCTCTGTATATCCTCTTCTGTATATCCTCTCTGTATATCCTCTCTGTATATCCTCTTTTTATATCCTCTTCTGTATACACTCTTCTGTATATCCTCTCTGTATATCCTCTTCGGTATATCCACTCTGTATATCCTCTTCTGTATATCCTCTTTGTATATCTTCTCTGTATATCCTCTCTGTATATCCTCTCTGTATATCCTCTTCTGTATATCCTCTCTGTATATCCTCTCTGTATATCCTCTCTGTATATCCTCTCTGTATATCCTCTTTGTATATCCTCTCTGTATATCCTCTCTGTATATCCTCTTCTGTATATCCTCTCTGTATATCCTCTCTGTATATCCTCTTCTGTATATCCTCTTCTGTATATCCTCTTCTGTATATCCTCTTCTGTATATCCTCTTCTGTATATCCTCTTCTGTATATCCTCTTCTGTATATCCTCTTTGTATATCCTCTCTGTATATCCTCTTTTGTATATCCTCTCTGTATATCCTCTCTGTATATCTTCTCTGTATATCTTCTCTGTATATCCTCTCTGTATATCCTCTTTGTATATCCTCTCTGTATATCCTCTTCTGTATATCCTCTTCTGTATACCCTCTCTGTATATCTTCTTCTGTATATCCTCTCTGTATATCCTCTTCTGTATATCCTCTTCTGTATATCCTCTCTGTATATCCTCTCTGTATATCCTCTTCTGTATATCCTCTTCTGTATATCCTCTTCTGTATATCCTCTCTGTATATCCTCTTCTGTATATCCTCTCTGTATATCCTCTTCTGTATACCCTCTCTGTATATCTTCTTCTGTATATCCTCTCTATATATCCTCTTCTGTATATCCTCTCTGTATATCCTCTCTGTATATCCTCTCTGTATATCCTCTCTGTATATCCTCTTCTGTATATCCTCTCTGTATATCCTCTCTGTATATCCTCTTCTGTATATCCTCTTCTGTATATCCTCTCTGTATATCCTCTCGGTATATCCTCTTCTGTATACCCTCTATGTATATCCTCTCTGTATATCCTCTCTGTATATCCTCTTCTGTATATCCTCTCTGTATATCCTCTCTGTATATCCTCTCTGTATATCCTCTTCTGTATATCCTCTTCTGTATATCCTCTCTGTATATCCTCTCTGTATATCCTCTCTGTATATCCTCTTCTGTATATCCTCTTCTGTATATCCTCTCTGTATATCCTCTCTGTATATCCTCTCTGTATATCCTCTTCTGTATATCCTCTTCTGTATATCCTCTTCTGTATATCCTCTCTGTATATCCTCTCTGTATATCCTCTCTGTATATCCTCTTCTGTATATCCTCTCTGTATATCCTCTTCTGTATATCCTCTCTGTATATCATCTCTGTATATCATCTCTGTATATCCTCTCTGTATATCCTCTTTGTATACACTCTTCTGTATATCCTCTCTGTATATCCTCTCTGTATATCCTCTCTGTATATCCTCTCTGTATATCCTCTCTGTATATCCTCTCTGTATATCCTTTCTGTATATCCTCTTCTGTATATCCTCTTCTGTATATCCTCTTCTGTATATCCTCTTCTGTATATCCTCTCTGTATATCCTCTTCTGTATATCCTCTCTGTATATCCTCTCTGTATATCCTCTCTGTATATCCTCTTCTGTATATCCTCTCTGTATATCCTCTCTGTATATCCTCTCTGTATACACTCTTCTGTATATCCTCTCTGTATATCCTCTCTGTATATCCTCTCTGTATATCCTCTCTGTATATCCTCTTCTGGATATCCTCTTCTGTATATCCTCTCTGTATATCCTCTCGGTATATCCTCTTCTGTATACCCTCTATGTATATCCTCTCTGTATATCCTCTCTGTATATCCTCTCTGTATATCCTCTCTGTATATCCTCTTCTGTATATCCTCTTCTGTATATCCTCTCTGTATATCCTCTCTGTATATCCTCTCTGTATATCCTCTTCTGTATATCCTCTCTGTATATCCTCTTCTGTATATCCTCTTCTGTATATCCTCTCTGTATATCCTCTCTGTATATCCTCTTCTGTATATCCTCTTCTGTATATCCTCTCTGTATATCCTCTCTGTATATCCTCTCTGTATATCCTCTTCTGGATATCCTCTTCTGTATATCCTCTCTGTATATCCTCTCTGTATATCCTCTTCTGTATATCCTCTCTGTATATCCTCTCTGTATATCCTCTTCTGTATATCCTCTCTGTATATCCTCTTCTGGATATCCTCTTCTGGATATCCTCTTCTGTATATCTTCTCTGTATATCCTCTCTGTATATCCTCTCTGTATATCCTCTCTGTATATCCTCTTCTGTATATCCTCTCTGTATATCCTCTCTGTATATCCTCTCTGTATATCCTCTTCTGGATATCCTCTTCTGTATATCCTCTCTGTATATCCTCTCTGTATATCCTCTCTGTATATCCTCTTCTGTATATCCTCTCTGTATATCCTCTCTGTATATCCTCTCTGTATATCCTCTTCTGGATATCTTCTCTGTATATCCTCTCTGTATATCCTCTTCTGTATATCCTCTTCTGTATATCCTCTCTGTATATCCTCTCTGTATATCCTCTCTGTATATCCTCTCTGTATATCCTCTTCTGTATATCCTCTCTGTATATCCTCTCTGTATATCCTCTTCTGTATATCCTCTCTGTATATCCTCTCTGTATATCCTCTCTGTATATCCTCTCTGTATATCCTCTTCTGTATATCCTCTCTGTATATCCTCTCTGTATATCCTCTTCTGTATATCCTCTTCTGTATATCCTCTTCTGTATATCCTCTTCTGTATATCCTCTTCTGTATATCCTCTCTGTATACCCTCTTTTGTATATCCTCTCTGTATATCCTCTCTGTATATCCTCTCTGTATACCCTCTTTTGTATATCCTCTCTGTATATCCTCTCTGTATATCCTCTCTGTATATCCTCTCTGTATATCCTCTCTGTATATCCTCTTCTGTATATCCTCTCTGTATATCCTCTCTGTATATTCTCTCTGTATATCCTCTCTGTATATTCTCTCTGTATATCCTCTTCTGTATATCCTCTCTGTATACCCTCTTTTGTATATCCTCTCTGTATATCCTCTCTGTATATCCTCTCTGTATATTCTCTCTGTATATCCTCTCTTTATGGTGTATATGGTGAATACAGAGATGCCGCCTGTCCCCCAGCGATCCCTCAGCCCAGGCGGCCGTCTTCCCCCAGCAAACAAATTAATGTAAAACACGTTCCCTTATACATTCCATATTTCAACAAATAAACCTTCTCCACCCCTGTGGTTTGGGGAATACATTCCTCGTAGCGCAGCTGAATAGTTTTGCACCACAAATAGTTTCTCTCTACAAAGTTTAAAAAGTAATAAAAAAGACTTTTCGGACAAATCTTATGATGGAAACGCAGGAAGCCATCATTATATCCCGTATGTTGATGGATTACCTGCCGCACTATAATAAGGGAGCGGCGCTCGGCGTCTTCCATGGTTTTCATCTATGTGGTTGGTGTAATTACATTGCGGCGTAATTTCGGTGTTACGGATGGTGCGCAGATGTTTGGTAGAAGGATTATATTGTTACGTTTTGTTATGTTGTATATTAGTAATAGAATTCATAGGTTTTTGAGTCGAGGAGCCAGAAAGAAGTAACTAGGATCGCGGTTTTTACGTTTTTGCACAGTGATCTAACGTTTTTACCAGTATCACTTTTGCGTAGAATTGAATTCATGACTTTTTATTAAAAAAAATTAAAAATAAAATCTGGGCTATGATTTGAAATCAGCAAAAGCGGCGTTTAGATATATATTTTTTTCATTTACGCTATTGATCGTACAGGATCAGGAATGGGATCACGTCATCATTCGGACACATACCTGCTGGTTATTGTTGTTATCGTAACGTTATTTTACAAGCAGCGCAGCGTTATTACAGAGAAGTGCTGGGGACATGAATGTGACTGCAGAGCCCCCTAGCTAGCTGCAGGTGTATTACAACGCATCAGCACTCAGCTGTGGAAAAATGAACCCCCCAACCCCCCTCTGGCAATGTGCAGTGGTACGACCCACTCTTTCAGGAGATACAATGTTACCTAGTTTTATTATAGGATCAGCAGTGATGGTTCTGGACCTTCTGGAAGTTTCTCCCTTCTGCACACTCTCTGTAGCTCAGCCTGAGTGACCATTGTGCTCTCGGTCTCCTCACGTACCAAGACCCTTCTCCCCCGATTACTTAATTTGGTGGGGTGACAGCTCTAGGAAGAGTCCTGGTTGTTCCTTCTTCTTCCATGTAACAATTATGGAGGCCACTGAGCTCTCGGGAACTTTCAGTGCAGCAAAAATGTTTTTGTCCCCTTCTCCAGATCTGTGCCTCCACACTCCTATCTCTGAGCTCTACAGGCAGTTCTTTCACCCTCATGGCCTGGTGTTTGCTCTCATATACTTTGTCAGCTGTGAGACCTTATAGAGACAGGTCTGTGTCTGAGCTTTACAGGCAGTTCTTTCCCCCTCATGGCTTGGTGTTTGCTCGGATATACTTTGTCAGCTGTGAGACCTTACATAGACAGGGCTGTGTCTGATCTCTACAGGCAGTTCTTTCCCCCATGGCTTGGTGTTTGCTCTGATATACTTTGTCAGCTGTGAGACCTTATATAGACAGGGCTGTGTCTGAGCTCTACAGGCAGTTCATTCCACCTCATGGCTTGGTGTTTGCTCTGATATACATTGTCAGCTGTGAGATCTTATATAGACAGGGCTGTGTCTGAGCTCTACAGGCAGTTCTTTCCACCTCATGGCTTGGTGTTTGCTCTGATATACATTGTCAGCTGTGAGATCTTATATAGACAGGGCTGTGTCTGATCTCTACAGGCGGTTCTTTCCCCCCTCATGGCTTGGTGTTTGCTCTGATATACATTGTCAGCTGTGAGACCTTTTATAGACAGAGCTGTGTCTGATCTCTACAGGCAGTTCTTTCCCCCTCCCGGCTTGGTGTTTGCTCTTATATACATTGTCAGCTGTGAGACCTTATATAGACAGGGCTGTGTCTGATCTCTACAGGCAGTTATTTCCCCCTCATGGATTGGTGTTTGCTCTGATATACATTGTCAGCTGTGAGATCTTATATAGACAGGGCTGTGTCTGAGCTCTACAGGCAGTTCTTTCCCCCTCATTGCTTGGTGTTTGCTCTTATATACATTGTCAGCTGTGAGACCTTATATAGACAGGTCTGTGTCTGAACTCTACAGGCAGTTCTTTCCCCCTCATGACTTGGTGTTTGCTCTGATATACATTGTCAGCTGTGAGACCTTATATAGACAGGGCTGTGTCTGATCTCTACAGGCAGTTCTTTCCTCCTCATGACTTGGTGTTTGCTCTGATATACATTGTCAGCTGTGAGACCTTATATAGACAGGGCTGTGTCTGAGCTCTACAGGCAGTTCTTTCCCCCTCATGGCTCAGTGTTTGCTCTGATATACATTGTCAGCTGTGAGACCTTATATAGACAGGGCTGTGTCTGAGCTGTACAGGCAGTTCTTTCCGCCTCATATCTTGGTGTTTGCTCTGATATACATTGTCAGCTGTGAGACCTTACATAGACAGGGCTGTGTCTGAGCTCTACAGACAATTCTTTCCCTCTCATGGCTTGGTGTTTGCTCTGATATACATTGTCAGCTGTGAGACCTTATATAGACAGGGCTGTGTCCGAGCTCTACAGGCAGTTCTTTCCCCCTCATGGCTTGGTGTTTGCTCGGATATACTTTGTCAGCTGTGAGACCTTACATAGACAGGACTGTGTCTGAGCTCTACAGGCAGTTCTTTCCCCCTCATGGCTTGGTGTTTGCTCTTATATACATTGTCAGCTGTCAGACCTTATATAGACAGGGCTGTGTCTGAGCTCTACAGGCAGTTCTTCCGCCCCTCATGGCTTGGTGTTTCCTCTGATATACATTGTCAGCTGTGAGACCTTATATAGACAGGGCTGTGTCTGAGCTCTACAGGCAATTCTTTCCCTCTCATGGCTTGGTGTTTGCTCTGATATACATTGTCAGCTGTGAGACCTTATATAGACAGGGCTGTGTCTGAGCTCTACAGGCAGTTCTTTCCTCCTCATGGCTCAGTGTTTGCTCTAATATACATTATATACACAGGGCTGTGTCTTGTCCAATCAGCTGAATTTACCCCCCAGGTGACTCCAATCAAGGTGGAGAAACATCTCAGAGATGATCAAGAGAAATGGGAGGAGCCAGAGCTAAATGTCATGTGTCATAGCAAAGGGTCTGAATACTTATATCCATGGGAAATTTTATTCTTTTTACTAAATTAAAATTTTTATTTTGGGGTATTGTGTGCAGAAGGATTCTTTTTATCGTTCTAGCACAGTGTTTTCCAAACAGTGTCTCCAGCTGTTGCAAAACTACAACTCCCAGCATGCCCGGACAGCCAGAGGCTGTCCGGGCATGCTGAGAGTTGTAGTTTTGCAACAGCTGGTGGCCCCATGTTTGGGAAAACCTGACCTCAAAAATAGGAAGTCAAATATAACATCACCAATGAAAGGAACAATTGCTGAATCCCGCTCGTAACGCCAACCGTCAGTGTCTTCTTCAGGAGTGATCGGTTATGCTGGCATGCTGGGATTTGTAGTTTTTCAACAGCTTGTGGCCCCATGAATGGGGAAACCTGACCAATGCCCTTAAAAATAGGAAGTAAAAAATAAAAACCTCACCAATGAAAGGAACCTGACCACTAAACCAGTAGATTGCGGAATCCCGCTCGTGACGCCAACCGTCGGTGTCTTCTTCAGGAGTGACCGGTCGCAGTGTGTTTATACGTCTTACGGTTTACTTGGCTTCCTTCTTGGCTGCTCATTCCGGGAGTTGTAGTTTTGCAACAGCTGGAGACGCGCTGTTTGGGAAACATGACGCACGTGGAAGGGTGTGAAAACTTTTTGAATGCATTGTACGGCTGTCGGGAATGGATGGTGCACGTTTCCCGGTGACGTCGGGCAGGCGTCCCGTGTAATGTTGCAGCGAGCGGCACTTGTGGACCGCGCTTAGATTACGGTCCTGGCGGACGTCTACAGCAATTTACTTCTCTTTCATGTCCAACCATTCCGAGCCTCGTACAAACCACAAGAGCCGGGGCCGGAGCACATGTGGTGGGTGACGTCAGAGGAATGTGCGCGGCCGAGGGAAGCCTCACAATCGGCAGGAGGAATAGGAACCGGTGGTGTTATATGGGACTGATCACATAATGTCCTATAAGTACAGAAGGAGGCGACCGGACCCCTACAAAACCTCTGTTTACTTAAAGGGGTACTCCGTTGGAAAACTTTTTTTTATTTATTTATTTATTTTTTTTTTTTAATGAACTGGTGCCAGAAAGTTAAACAGATTTATAATAAACTTCACCTTTATTCGTAATCCATATAAAACTTCGACATGGCTTCTCAAAAATGCAAACCATACAACCTCCTGGATAAGCAACATGACGCGTTTCAGGTCATGTGACCCTTTCATCAGATGCATGTTGGGATCGGGAGGAGATAGGAAAGCTTTATACCTAGCCAGGTGAAATCAGGTGAATTTATAAAAGATTTATAAATGACTTCTAAAAAAAAAAAAAAAAAAATCTCAATCCTTTCAGTACTTATTAGCAGCTGTATGCTACGGAGGAAATTCTTTTCTTTTTGAATTTCTTTTTTGTCCTGTGCACAGTGCTCTCTGCTGACACCTCTGTCTGTCTCAGGAACTGTCCAGAGTTGGAGCAAATCCCCATAGGAAAAGCTATAATAGTATTTTATAATTATATAGTAGAATATATCCTATAAATCAATAATAATGTCATCCTAGATAATATAAGAATATAATAATGATATAATGTTACAGTATTGTATTTTATATTAATATAGTATAATATATAGCATAAGACAAAAATAAGTTTAGATTGTCCAAGCTGGAGGACCACTTTACGTTTTTGGATACTCGCTGACATCTCGACGACACTGTTAGTACTTGATAACAAAGCGCTATGCAATAAACGGGATCAATTCCTTTAAATATCTCTTTATTACATTAAAGGGGTACTCCGGTGGAAAACATTTTTTTTTTATGAACTGGTGCCAGAAAGTTAAACAGATTTGTAAATTACTTCTATTAAAAAATTCTTAATCCTTCCAGTACTTTTTAGCAGCTGTATGCTACAGAGGAAATGCTGGGAGTTGTAGTTTTGCAACAGCTGGAGGCACCCTGGTTGGAAATACTGGTTTATAAATCAGTGTGTAGTTAGCCGTGGTCTCCAAATGTCATCCCTCCAGCTGTTGCAAAACTGCAGCTCGCAGCATACCGGGACAGGCAGAAGCGGTCTGAGTGCAGGCAGGAAGTGTTGTCATGAGGATAAAAATGTTTACAATTATAGTAAGAGGCCTTTAATAGGAAACATCTGGCGCTTCTGCTTTACATTCTCTTCCTGTATCGTTCACCTTTACAATCTGATGCATCTTCCATCCATTGTTGGGAGATATGGACTGGGAACTAATGAACGTAGCATCTTGTACCTGAGCCCGGGAAGACACCATTGTTTTTTTATACATGGTCACAGAGCATGCCCACAACCCACTCCCATAGAAGTTAATAGGTGATTGTCACTGTGCCCTCTTCCCCCTCCCTGCACAGTTACTTCTTTACAGGTCACAGAGCATGCCCACAACATGCCCCCATAGAAGTTATGAGGTGATGGTCACCACTCCCTCCTCCCCCTATTCCCTGCACAGTAACTTCTTTACAGGACACAGAGCATGCCAACAGCACAGTCTTATAGAAATCAATAGGTGATGGTCACCACTTCCCACTTAACTCTCTGCACAGGTTACAGAGCATGACCTCAACACACTTTTATAGATGTTAATAGGTGATGGTCATTGCTCCCTTCTTCCCTCACTGCACAGTGATCTCTGCATAGGTCACAGAGCATGCTTACAACATTCTCCCATATAAGTTAATAAATAATGGTCACCTCTCCCTCCCCCTCCTCCCTGCACAGTAACTTTTTTAAAGGTCGCAGAGCATGCCAAAAAAACACTCCCATAGTTGATGGTCATAGCCCCCTCCTCCCCTCGCTGCACAGTGATCCCTGCTCAAGTCACAGAGCATACCCACAACAATCTCCCATAGAAGTTAATAGGTGATGGTCATAGCTACCTCCTCCCTGCACATGTCACAGTGCATGCCCACAACACACTCCTATATTAGTTAATAGGTAATGGTCACTGCTCCCTCCCTCCACTCCATGCACAGTAACTTTTTACAGGTCACAGAGCATGCCCACAACACTCTCTCATAGAAGTTAATAGGTGATGGTCACTGCTCCCTCCTTCCACTCTTTGCACAGTAGCTTTTTACTGGTTACAGAGCATGACCACAACGCACTTTCATAGATGTTTATAGGTAATTATCATAGCTCCCTCCTCCCCTCACTGCACAGTTATCTCTGTACAAGTCACAGAGTATGCCCACAACCCTCTCCCATAGAAGTCAATAGGTGATGGTCATAGCTCCCTCCTCCCCTCGCTACACAGTGATCTCTGCACAAGTCACAGAGCATACCCACAACCCTCTCCCATAGAAGTCAATAGGTTATGGTCATAGCTCCCTCCTCCCTGCATATGTCACAGTGCATGCCCGCAACACACTCCTATATAATCTACACAAAAATAGGGGAGAGACCAGCCACTGCCTGCGTGGACACTAAGATACACTAAATAACAGGCATCAGATGAGCGTGAAGATCCTTAGCAGACCAGGAACAAATGGGATGCTTCACATAGGTAGGTATATGTAATGTCACAACAAACTTGGAGCACACACCTGGTAATCCTGCTGCAACGGTTTATTTCTTGTCCAACTGGAACATAGACTGGACTTCACCCGGTGTCACGAGCAGAGCTGGACGGCAGGAGTGTGCACCCAGACAACAGCCGCTGTTTCACGCCATAAGGCGTTTCATCAGGCCACCAGGGTCACCAGGGTCCAGCTCTGCTCGTGACGCCGGGTGAAGTCCTGTCTATGTTCCAGTTGGACAAGAAATAAAGTGTTGCAGCAGGATTACCAGGTGTGTGCTCCGTTTTCCTCTTCTCCAAGTTTGTTGTGACAATCCTATAAAAGTAATGGTCACTGCTCCCTCCTTCCTTTCTCTGAACAGTAACTTTTTTTTACTGGTTACAGAGCATGACCACAACACCCTTTCATAGATGTTTATAGGTAATGATCATCGCTCCCTCCTCCCCATCTCTGCACAAGTCACAAAGTATGCCCACAACCCTCTCCTATAGAAGTCAAAAGGTGATGGTCATAGCACCCTCCTTCCTGCACACGCCACAGAGCATGCTCATAGTACACTCCCATAGAAGTCAATAGGTGATGATCACCCCTCCTTTCATTCCCTGCACAGTAACTTTGTTACAGGTCACAGAGCATGCCCACAACACTCTCCCATAGAAGTCAATAGATGATCACAGTTGTCCGCAAATCTCTTCCTGTATCATTCACCTTTATAGTCCGATACAGTTTCTATTCATTGTTGTAATATATGGACGTTATTGATCTTAGCGTCTGTTTTTTCCATACGTGGCTCTTTCGGACATTTTAGCGCCACGGTGAGGATTTCTAAGAACTGAAAAGAACAAAATAAATCAAAACAAGATCTGGAAATCTTCTTAACTTAAATGAACCTTCACATCACCGCGGCGTCATCTGAAGCTGAATCCCATCTGTGCCGGAGGAGGACGCCGAACTGCTGCAAAAAAAACTTTCAGTAATAGGATTTGGGCAGCGCGGGGTCTCAGATTTCAGCCTGTATGAAAACTCTTGGGATTAGATAAGTAATGAGCGCAAGGGGGGGGGGGGACTCTGGGGCTGGATCAGGAGGGCAAAGCCAAAAAATTATATATATATAAAGCCAAAAAAATTATATATATATATATCTAACCGTGTGGATACAGCGGAGCGGCTCGTTGCCAGACAAACACGACATTTGCTTTACCAACCAGAAATAAGGCTAATCCTGCAGATTATTCCTACGGACCAGATGTTCGCAACGCACAATAATTTGGGGCCATCTGTTTCTTAAAAGATTCCTTTTCCCCAACCACTTATTAACTCTTTATTCTTTGCAGAATGGATTGACCTGTGTCTGTACAGAGCGTTCAGAAAGTATTCAGACCCTTTCACCTTTGGTCACGTTCTGTTCTGTTGCTCCTTGTGTTTTCCATATTTCTGCCCTGAATCCCCCGTAATGGCAAAAGGGATCGTAGAATGTCACAAATCTTTGCTAACAAGGACAAACTATAATCTTGCAGTGACATAAGTATTCATACCCTTTACACCGCCTCCAGTCTTCTTGGGGATGAGGCCACAAGGTTTGCACACCTGGATTTGGGGATTTTTAGCCATTATCCTCTGCAGATCCTCTTAAAGGGATTATCCAGGAAAACTTTTTTTTTTTATATATCAACTGGCTCCAGAAAGTTAAACAGATTTGTAAATGACTTCTATTAAAAAATATTAATCCTTTCAGTACTTATGAGCTTCTGAAGTTAAGGTTGTTCTTTTCTGTCTAAGTGCTCTCTGCTGACATCTCTGCTTTGTCTCGGGAAACGCCCAGTTTAGAAGAGGTTTGCTATGGGGATTTGCTTCTAAACTGGACAGTTCCCGAGACAGGTGTCATCAGAGAGCACTTAGACAGAAAAGAACAACCTTAATTTCAGAAGCTCATAAGTACTGAAAGGATTAAGATTTTTTTAATAGAAGTAATTTACAAATCTGTTTAACTTTCTGGAGCCAGTTGATATATATATATAAAAAAAGTTATTTCCTGGATAACCTCTTTAATCCTCTTGTGTTCCGAACGCTGGGTGTGGGCTGGGGGGGTCGTGACGTCACGGCTATGCCCCTCGTGGTGTCACACCACGCCCCCTCAATGTAAGTCTATGGGAGGGGGCGTGGCGAGAGAGAGAGAGAAGAGAGAGAGGCTTGCATTAAGGGAGCGGGCCGTGATGTCACGGGGGGGCGGAGCCATGACATCACGATGCTCCGGCCCCTGTATCGCCGGTCATTACGTACAGAGTGAGTGTGCTCTGTGCTGTAATGATAGCGGGGTGCCACATCGGAGATCCTGTGGGTCCCCAACAGCCGGACCCCGGCGATCTGACATCTTGTCCCCTATCCTTTGGATAGGGGGTAAGATGTCTAGGGGAGGAGTACCCCTTTAAGGCTGTGAACTAGCAGCCAAAACGCGTCACCTGGTCTGTACCTGTATGTAACTTGTTAATAAATCTGGTTTTAATTTGTAAAAAAAAATAATATGGATGATACATTCCCTTTAACTTGAGCAGCCGGTGTACCTTAACCCCTCGATAACCATGCAGGGTTGTTAGAGAGGAGCTTCAGTAATGGGCAGTGGTGGAACAGACTCGGCATGTGGCCTCAGCCCCGGGATCCGGCACAATGTGTTTTTTTTCCTGTACTTTTCCATTCAGATGGATGAGAAATCGGAGCTTTCCCAGAGGGCCCGGCGCTTCCTCCTATATAATGCGCTCAGACTCTTAAGTAATAATCCATGTGCGATCGTCCAATGATGGAAGTAAACAACATGGAGACAGGTTTTATTTATTTTTAGAACCAGATCTGGAGTTAAAGTTTTCCAGAACGATATAATACCGTAAGTCTTCGTTCACTGACACGAGCCGATGAAAACAACCACGTCAGCGCCAATGTTTATTAGCGTCAGGTCTGCACATACAGTTCCTTTTCCTTCCACGCCATGTGACAACTTTTTGGTTTTATGTTTTTGATTTTTGATTTTTTTTTTTTTTTGAGAATTTCGTAGCGGTCCCACTTGTACCCTTAAAGGGGTACTCCGGTGAAAAACTTTTTCTTTAAATCAACTGGTGCCAGAAAGTTAAACAGATTTATAAATTACTTCTATTAAATAATCTTAATCCTTCCAGTACTTATCAGCTGCTGAATACTACAGAGGAAATTCTTTTCTTTTTGAAACACAGAGCTCTCTGCTGACATCACGAGCACAGAGCTCTCTGCTGACATCTCTGTCCATTTTAGGAACTGTCCAGAGTAAAAAGAAATCCCCATAGCAAACATATGCTGCTCTGGACAGTTTCTAAAATGGACAGAGATGTCAGCAGAGAGCACTGTGGTCATGATGTCAGCAGAGAGCTCTGGGTTTCAAACAGAAAAGAATTTTCTCTGTAGTATTCAGCAGCTTATAAGTACAGGAAGGATTAAGATTATTTAATAGCTGTTTATCTTTCTGGCACCAGTTGATTTAAAGGGGTACTCCGGTGAAAAACTTTTTTTTTTTTTTTTTTTAAATCAACTGGTGCCAGAAAGTTAAACAGATTTGTAAATTACTTCTATTAAAAAATCTTAATCCTTCCAGTACTTATTAGCTGCTGAATACTACAGTGGAAATTATTTTCCGTTTGAAACACAGTGCTCTCTGCTGTCATCATGATCACAGTGCTCTCTGCTGACATCTCTGTCCATTTTAGGAACTGTCCATAGTAAAAGGAAATCCCCATAGCAAACATATGCTGTTCTGGACAGTTCCTAAAATGGACAGAGGTGTCAGTAGAGAGCACTGTGCTCGTGATGTCAGCAGAGAGCTCTGTGTTTAAAAAAAAAAAAAAAAAAAGAATTTCCGCTGTAGTATTCAGCAGCTAATAAGTACTGAAGGATTAAGATTTTTTAATAGAAGTAATTTACAAATCTGTTTAACTTTCTGCCACCAGTTGATTTAAAAAAATAAATAAAATGTTTTTCACCGGAGTACCCCTTTAATCTAATGATGAAAGCCCCAGGATTTGTTACTTTAGTGTCGAGTGACTTTATTAGTCAGATTTAGCGCCCTTTTTACGGTTAGAATCCTGTGAGTCGGCGCCAGCACATTGCTAGACTAATGTGTTTATGTGGACATCTGGAGATTTCGGGGCCTTGGCACCGGGTACTTCCTAATTGAACTGATTAGACTATTGGGTGGGCACTCGAAATGCCGTTCAGCTATGGCCAGAACGCGGCTTCATCTTATTGGCAGAGTTCGCCGTTACAGTAAATTATGAAATGTTTGGATTAGACGTCGCGCCGCTTATCGCTTCTCCGTTCGCATTTATCAGTGTTTCGCTCTCATCATGGAAAGATAGGAAGTCGCCCACATTCATCTTTCCTGTTCATATTCATCCGCTGCTTTTCGGGATTTTACTCTCTAAACCAGTGGTCTCCAAACTGTGGCCCTCCAGATGTTGCAAAACTACAACTCCCAGCATGCCCGGACAGCCAACGGCTGTCCGGGCATGCTGGGAGTTGTAGTTTTGTAACATCTGGAGGGCCGCAGTTTGAAGACCACTGCTCTACACTCTTCCTCAATTTGAAGAACCCCACTCTAGACTTAGATTCTACGTTCCAGTTTTTGTGAATTTATTGCACAGATTTAAAAACAGATTTGTAAATCACTTCTATTTAAAAATCTTAACCCTTCCAGTACTTATCAGCTGCTGTATGCTTCTCAGGAAGTTGTGTAGTTCTTTCATGTCTGACCACAGTGCTCTCTGCTGTCCATGTCAGGAACTGTCCAGAGCAGGAGAGGTTTTCTATGGAAATTTGCTCCTACTCTGGACAGTTCCTGACATGGACAGAGGTGTCAGAAGAGAGCACTTCTGTCGGACTGGAAAGAACTACACAACTTCCTCTGGAGCATACAGCAGCTGATAAGTACTGGAAGGATTAAGATTTTTAATAGAAGTAATTTACAAATCTATTTAACTTTCTGGCACCAGGGTTGTCCAGCTTAGAAAACGCATTTTCATACATCCTAATAGAGAATTCTGATCTAATAGAGAATATGGGGGGGGGTCTCGATTCAGGACCCGAATCTCTTATTCCATTGAGTATGTCTTGCTTTTGAGAACCAGCCCTGTCCTACATTACACAGATCAAAGAAAGAAGGGATGTCCGGCGCTGGAAATGCACTTAGAAAACAGGAATCACAGTATAGGTAGGAACGTCTGACGCGTTTCGCACTCACAATTTCTTAATCGTAGACTTGGTCTATGAATAAGCACCTGTGAGTGCGAAATGCGTCAGACGTTCCTACCTGTACTGTGTGGCTCCTGTCAAGCAATAAAAGCAAGTTTTCGAAGTGCATTTCCAGCGCCGGACATCCCTTCTTTCTTGGATTGCTTTGGTGAAGCCGGGGTGGGATCGGCGGGTCCGATAGCGCAGGTGGGCATGAGAGGTCTTTGGTGAGGGCGGACAGTGCTACCTGTTTGCAGTGATACATTACACAGATGACCCATTTATAAGAATGGACCCCCCCCCCCCAGAGGTGTCCGAGATGTGAATAACCCTTAAAGGGGTTATCCAGAAAAAAAACTTTTTTTTATATATCAACTGGCTCCAGAAAGTTAAACAGATCAAATCTTCATTCTTTCAGTACTTATGAGCTTCTGAAGTTAAGGTTGTTCTCTCTGATGACATGTGTCTCGGGAACCGCCCATTTTAGAAGAGGTTTGCTATGGGGATTTTCTTCTAAACTGGGCGGTTCCCGAGACACGTGTCATCAGAGAGCACTTAGACAGAAAAGAACAACTTTAACGTTAGAAGCTCATAAGTACTGAAAGGATTAATATTTTTTAATAGAAGTAATTTACAAATCTGTTTAACTTTCTGGAGCCAGTTGATATATAAAAAAAAGTTTTTTCCTGGAATACCCCTTTAAATTGCAATTACACTAGAATGTTCACATACTGAATGGAGTTGAAATCTTACATTTTCTCATATGAGACAGTTATCTGCTTACAACTAAGGCCACAGCTCCATTCATTCTCTATGGGAGCTCCCAGAAACAGCCGGAACGGGATGTGCTTACCGCCACTTCATTCTATCAATAGACAAGCATCTGCCCTACCAAGAGCTGTAAAAAGGACCTGGCAGCGGGCCCCCATTATATATATTTTTCCCAGGGATCAGATCCCCCGCAATCATTTAGTAATTTCATATCATTGAAGGAGAGGATAACTTTCTCAGATCGGAAAACCCCTTTAAGGCCGACGTCACAAATGTCCAGTGATCCGACACAGTTAGGGCCCATCCATACTGCTGAATGTCCGGCAAATCATCAGTGGTAGGACGGCGTGGACGTGCGTCATCATCATAGACGGCAATGCACTGTGGTGGAATGTTGGGTCACACGTAGAGCATCTGCAGCAATTTTCCCGCTCCGGATGCGCCATCACAAGTGAGAGCTCCCTGCTGCGGCTGGGTAGCTCTGTGGGTCTGCTGCGGATTTCCCACTGATACAATTCCTGCCCGTAGCAGATGCGCAGCGGGAAATCCGCCTCTACGAGCAGTCACACAGAACTACCCAGCCGCAGCAGGGAGCTCGCTCTTGTGACTGCCATCGGTGCACCTGCAATGTGAAGTACGCAGCAGAGGCGCTACGTGTGACCCTACCCTAAAAGAATGAACATAGCAGGTCCTAAATCCTGAATTTCTGCTGCAAAATTTTCCACTGTGGAATTTCTGCTGCAGAGTTTTCCGCCACGGATATTCTGCAGCGTAAACTTTTCTTGCAGAATCTTATTCAGTACAATGGAACAACGCTGCCAGCGGGATTCTATGCCTCATGCTGTCTTTTAATTTGCCAAGTTAAAGGGGTACTCCGGTGAAAAACTTTTTTTTTTTTTTTTAAATCAACTGGTGCCAGAAAGTTAAACAGATTTGTAAATTACTTCTATAAAAAAAAAATCTTAATCCTTCCTGTACTTATTAGCTGCTGAATACTACAGTGGAAATTGTTTTCTGTTTGAAACACAGAGCTCTCTGCTGACATCACGAGCACAGTGCTCTCTGCTGACATCTCTGTCCATTTTAGGGACTGTCCAGGGTAAAAGGAAATCCCCATAGCAAACATATGCTGTTCTGGACAGTTCCTAAAAATGGACAGAGATGTCAGCAGAGAGCACTGTGCTCGTGATGTCAGCAGACAGTTCTGTGTTTCAAAAAGATGTAGTATTCAGCAGCTAAAAAGTACTGGAAGGATTAAGATTTTTTAATAGAAGTAATTTACAAATCTGTTTAACTTTCTGGCACCAGTTGATTTAAAAAATAAATAAATAAAAAAGTTTTTCACCAGAGTACCCCTTTAAGCCCTTTGCCCCATTTAGGCCTATGGAGCCCAGAAAGGGCATCTAGGTTGATACATCTGGCATTTCTATATAGGCGGCTCCGCATCACTGGACACATGTACATTCAGCCTAAGGCTATGTTCACACTACCATCAATAACGGCCATTAACATTTTAACGGGGCGCAACTGGCAACAACAGGTCCCAATGGACCCCATTATAGTCACTAGGGTCTGTCGGGCACTGCTGTTTTCAGAGAGAATAGCGGGAGAAAAGCAAGCACTATTTTTTCTCCCGCTATTCTCCCCGCCGGTCCTGGCGGCCGTCACGCTGCCGGGTCGTAACGGTAGTGTGAATGGGGCCTTAGATGAAGATATTGTATGCACTATAGCAGTGGTCTCCAACCTGCGAACCTCCAGATGTTGCAAAACTACAACTCCCAGCATGCCCGGACAGCCAACGGCTGTCCGGGCATTCTGGGAGTTGTAGTTTTGCAACATCTGGAGGTCCGCAGGTTGGAGACCACTGCACTATAGCATCTGGTAGAGTTGAGCGAACTTACAGTAAATTCGATTCGTCACAAACTTCTCGGCTCGGCAGTTGATGACTTATCCTGCATAAATGAGTTCAGCTTTCCGGTGCTCCGGTGGGCTGGAAAAGGTGGATACAGTCCTAGGAAAGAGTCTCCTAGGACTGTATCCACCTTTTCCAGCCCACGGGAGCACCTTAAAGCTGAACTAATTTATGCAGGAAAAGTCATCAACTGCCGAGCCGAGAAGTTCGTGACGAATCGAATTTACTGTAAGTTCGCTAACTTCTGAAATGATACAAAGTAACAACCAAGGCAGATACTCCGGGTACAGATGGATCAACACGACGGAGATACATTGCGGCCACGTAGACTACAGCCGGACCGCTGGGTCTTCAAAGCTTCCCCAAAAGCGACCAGACGTGCAGCCGGCCCACGGAGCGCCGATGTTGATGGACTCCCCACCAACGTTAAAAGAGATAACGTCAGCGAGACTTTCCCCACGGAACATTGCACGTTTCCGTACTTTATTTCATCTCTGTTGTCCAGACGCTCGCTATGACCCGCGGTGTGAAGGGGAAGGATTTCATAGCGTCTGAAGTGCAAATGAATTGGATGGATCAACATGGACGACGTCCAAGAGGCTCCGGAGACAACAAAACAAATGACCTAACAGGCTTTGGTTCGCATCGCCAATGGATACTTAAAGGGGTACTCCCGTGGAAAACTTTTTTTTTTTTTTTTTTTAATCAGAAAGTTAAACAGATTTGTAAATCACTTCTATTAAAAAACCTGAACCCTTCCAGTACTTTTTAGGGGCTGTATACTAAAGAGAAATCCAAAAAAGAAATGCATTTCCTGTGATGTCCTGACCACAGTGCTCTCTGCTGACCTCTGCTGTCCATTTTAGGAACTGTCCTGAGAAGAATAAAATCCCCATAGCAAACATATGCTTCTCAGGACAGTTCCTAAAATGGACAGCAGAGGTCAGCAGAGAGCACTGTGGTCAGGACAAAACAGGAAATGCATTTCTTTTTTGGATTTCTCTTTAGTATACAGCCCCTAAAAAGTACTGGAAGGATTAAGATTTTTTAATAGAAGTGATTTACAAATCTGTTTAACTTTCTGACACCAGTTGATTTAAAAAAAAAAAGTTTTCCACCGGAGTACCCCTGGGGTATTGCAGGAAAAAACTATTTTTTTTTAATCAACTGACCCCAGAAAGTTAAACAGATGTGTAAATGACTTCTATTAAAACAATCTTAATCCTTTCAATAATTATCAGCTGCTGAAGTTGAGTTGTTATTTTCTGTCTGGTAACAGTGCTCTCTGCTGACATCTCTGCTTGTCTCAGGAACTGCACAGAGTAGAAGAGGTTTGCTATGGGGATTTGCTTCTAAACTGGGCGTTTCCCGAGACAGGTGTCATCAGAGAGCACTTAGACAGAAAAGAACAATTCAACTTCAGCAGCTCATAAGTACTGAAAGGATTAAGATTTTTTAATAGAAGTAATTTACTAATCTGTTTAACTTTCTGGAGCCATTTGATATATAAAAAAAAGAGTTTTTTTCCTGGAATACCCCTTTAATATTTACCCAGCTTAAAGACTGCAAAATCCGGACATGTTATTTTTATAGCAACTAAGTTGTCCCGGACGGTAAAGTGTATGGCAGAATTCTCAGCTGTTGCAAAACTACAACTCCCAGCATGTCCGGACAGAAACTCTGTGGTCCCTAAATTGCCCGCTGCTAATGCGAATGATCTATGGATTTACCGAAGTCACATACAAGTTTATGGAACTTCAAGCAAATCTGCAGACCACTTACGTTTTTTAGACAGGCATCCTTCTGCCGCAATATCATTGGAGTCACGCCTTAAAGGGGTACTCCGGTGGAAAACTTATTTTTTTTAAATCAGCTGGTGCCAGAAAGTTAAACAGATTTGTAAATTACTTCTATTAAAAAAATCTTAATCCTTCCAGTACTTATTAGCTGCTGAATACTACAGAACAAATTCTTTTCTTTTTGGAACACGGAGCTCTCTGCTGAATCACGAGCACAGTGCTCTCTGCTGACATCTCTGGCCACTTTAAGAACTGTCCAGAGTATGAAAATCCCCATAGCAAACATATGCTGCTTTGGTCAGTTCCTAAAATGGACAGAGATGTCAGCAGAGAGCACTGTGTTCCAATAAGAAAATCATTTCCTCTGTAGTATTCAGCAGCTTATAAGTACTGGAAGGATTATGATTTTTTTTAATAGAAGTAATTTACAAATCTGTTTAACTTTCTGGCACCAGTTGATTAAAAAAAAAAAAGTTTTCCACGGGAGTACCCCTTTAATATATGGGGGCCCCTAGTATGGACTGTCCATCAGTTAACCACAGGGGAGGACAGCTACAAACATTGTCTGTCTTTATGAGGACATTAAAGGGGTACTCCAGTGGAAAACCTTTTTTTTTTTTTTTTAAATGAACTTGTGCCAGAAAGTTAAACAGGTTTGTAAATTACTTCTATTAAAAAATCTTTATCCTGCCAGTACTTATTTGCAGCTGTATGCTACAGAGGAAATTCTTTGCTCTTTGAATTTCTTTTTTTTGTCTTGTCCACAGTGCTCTCTGCTGACACCTCTGTCCGTGTCAGGAACTGTCCAGAGCAGGATAGGTTTACTATGAGGATTTTCTCCTGCTCTGGACAGTTCCTGATACGGACAGAGGTGTCAGCAGAGAGCACTGTGGACAAGACAAAAATCAATTCAATAAGCAAAGAATTTCCTCTGTAGCATACAGCTGCTAAAAAGTACTGGAAGGATAAAGATTTTTTAATGGAAGTAATTTACAAATCTGTTTAACTTTATGGCACCAGTTGATTTAAAAATTATTTTTTTCCCACCGGAGTACCCCTTAAAAGCCATGCACTCGTGATGTCCAGGAATGCTTCCATAATGCCCCTTTTGCATTCCAGTTTGTAAGTCTGTCCAACCAGAATTGGGACTGTTGGGAAGTATGTTTATTGGGCGGTCCATTGTTATTAATAGGTGGCGTGCAATACTTCATTCCACCTGTGGTGGCGCTGTAGGGGGTCTTCAAACAAAGAAGCAGATGGCCTGCCAATGGGTCACCATTGCGCTTCATGATCGGCGGAGCAGCCCTTTCTTTGTGTTGAGACGTCTCCAGGAAAGTGGTGAGCAGCGGGGACCGGGCTTCGGTGGGTGTACACAATTGTTGTCATCATTATTTTTTTTATTTAGCCTGGCATAGCCTTATTTAAAGGGGTACTCCACTGGCCAGCGTTCGGAAGTAAATATTCCGAATGCTGTTTTCACACTGTGTGGGGTCGGCCACGCCCCTTGTGATGTCATGGTCACGCCCCCTCAATGCAAGTCAATGGGAGGGGGCGTGACGGCCGCGAAAACAACGTTCGGAGCATTTACTTCCGAACGCTGGCCAGTGGAGTACTCCTTTAAACATAAAATCCCCAGACAACCCCTGTAATGTTTATTCTATCAGAAGAAAGGTCTATACTGGCCTTTCCACCCATCAGGACTCAACTGTATGTCCAGCTCGACTCTGTTCCGAACACTGTTTTCGTGCTGTGGGGCTCGGCCACGCCCCTTGTAACGTCATGGTCACGCCCCCTCAATGCAAGTCTATGGGAGGGGGCGTGACGGCAGTCACGCCCCCTCCCATTGACTTGCATTGAGGGGGCATGGCCATAACATCACAAGGGGCGTGGGCGCCCCCCCACAGCGCAAATACAGCGTTTGGATTATTTACTTCCGAACGCTGGCCAGTGGAGTACCCCTTTAAATAAAAAAATCCCCAGACAAACCCTGTAAATAGTTAACGGCGATTATTTCTGCTGTAATGTCGGGAAAAATAAGAGACGTTGTAATAATAAGTGCGGCCGAAAATATGTTGTGAAATGAAGGTTTTTGTCTACGTTATGATTGATAGTCGAGAGGTTTCGGCACTGACCGGCACGGAGTACAACCACCAGGTCATTGACCACCGGAGTCTTCCGAGACGTTCAGTACAACATAAAGAGTCCGTGGCCCCAGTTCAAATTGGGATTTCTGCGATATACAGTTTCCATCTATGTAAAACGTGATCGGACTATACAAACTGATAGAATAGCGTGAAATGCCGCCTCGTTTTCGCCGTTTCGGTAGATGTTTCTTTCAACCGGTATTTTAGGTCGTAAATCTGAATTTCTAAAAATCCGGGTTAGAGGAGAATATTACAAAGTAACATTGTTGATAAGGTTAAAGGGGTTATCCAGGAACAGGAAAAACAGAGCTAATTTCTTAAAAAAATCAGCTCCCCATCTGTCTCCAGGTTGGGTGTGGTTTTCCAATTTGGCTCCATTCACTTCAATGGAACTGAACTGCAGAGCCACACCCAACCTGGAGACAGACGGGGGGGCGTTTTTTTTCCCTGTTTTTTTTTTTTTTTATATAAAGAAATTAGCTCTGTTTTTCTATTCCTGGATAACACCTTTGAAAAATAAAAAGATTCCGACAAGCCGAACCTATTGGAGGAGGAAATCTTGAGTTGGGGGATTCCAGTTTTCTACCTTATTTGGTCCATTAATTTAGAATTTTATTCAAAATACACATTGGCCGAGATTTACAAAGATTGTCTTGTTTTCAAAATACATTAGGGTTTTAAAGGGTTATTCCGGCTTTATACATCTTATCCCAGGGCTCAAGTCCTGCAGGAACGCATGGGAACTGAGTTCCTGCGCTTTTTTCACAGCAGGAACCCATTCTCATTAGCAGAAGTCCTGCAGGACCAGCCCTTGAGTGGAAATCTTGGATGAGGTCCCTCACTTTTTGTTCCAGAACTTGACCCCTGTCTTATAGGATTGGGGATAAGATGTATGATCGTAGGGATTCCGTTGCTGGGGACCCCCGCGATCTCGGTGAAGCCCCTGGCATTCTGTGCCGGGCACTGCCTCCGAGACGGGGACGTGATGTCATGCTCACGCCCCCTAGTGACGTCACGACACGCCCCCTAGTGACGTCACGATACGCCCCCTCCATTCATGTCTATGAGAGATGGTGTGATTGCCGTCACGCCCCCTCCCATAGACATGAATGGAGGGGTGTGGCCGTGACATCACATCCCCGTCTCGGAGGCAGCGCCCAGCACAGAATGCCGGGGGCTGCACAGAGATCTCAGGGGTCCCAGCAGCAGGACCCCCCGCGATCAGACATTTTGTGCCCTATGCTTTGGATAGGGGATAACATGTCTAGGGGTGGAGTACCCCTTTAAATAACACCATGCCGTTCCATTGCGCTATTGTGAGACAGTTTGCGCTGCTTTTAAGTTTTCTGAGCGGATTTGTCAGTGTTCTGTCCTCTTTATGTCTGGGGCGACATAAATCGAGAGGCAGCTAAACCTTTTCCCAGCAATTCATTGACAAATGAGCAAAAAAAGACTTGGGGGGGGGGGGGAGGGGGACTGGTTTATATGGTAGAAGTGACTTACTATTTACTGTAGAGCAGTGATCTCCAAACTATGCTGGGAGTTGTCGTTATGCAACAGGGGTATAAATGCTACACAGTCATGGCCCTAAATGTTGGCACCCCTGAAATGTTTCTATAAAATGAAGTATTCCTCACAGGAAAGGATTGCAGTAACACATGTTTTCCTATACACATGTTTATTCCCTTTGTGTGTATTGGAACTAAACCAAAAAGGAAGGAAAAAAAGCAAATTGGACATAATGTCACCAAACTCCAAAAATGGTCCGGACACAATTATTGGCACCTTTCAAAATTGTGGAAAAATAAGATTGTTTCCAGCATGTGATGTTCCTTTATACTCACCTGGGGCAAGTAACAGGTGTGGGCAATATAAACATCACACCTGAAAGCAGATAAAAAGGAGAGAAGTTCACTTAGTCTTTGCATTGTGTGTCTGTGTGTGTCACACTAAGCATGGACAACAGAAAGAGGAGAAGAGAACTGTCTGAGGACTTGAGAACCAAAATTGTGGATAAATATCAACAATCTCAAGGTTACAAGTCCATCTCCAGAGATCTAGATTTGTCTTTGTCCACAGTGCGCAACATTATCAAGAAGTTTACACCCCATGGCACTGTAGATAATCTCCCTGGGCATGGACGGAAGAGAAAAACTGATGAAAGGTGTCAACGCAGGATAGTCCGGATGGTGGATAAGCAGCCCCAAACAAGTTCCAAAGATATTCAAGCTGTCCTGCAGGCTCAGGGAGCATCAGTGTCAGCGCGAACTATCCGTCCACATTTAAATGAAATGAAACGCTATGGAGGAGACCCAGGAGGACCCCACTAAGGAGGAGACCCAGGAGGACCCCACAATGAGGAGACCCAGGAGAACCCCACTATGGAGGAGACCCAGGAGGACCCCACTATGGAGGAGACCCAGGAGGACCCCACTATATAGGAGACCCAGGAGGACCCCACTATGGAGGAGACCCAGGAGGACCCCACAGTGAGGAGACCCAGGAGAACCCCACTATGGAGGAGACCCAGGAGGACCCCACTATGGAGGAGACCCAGGAGGACCCCACTATGGAGGAGACCCAGGAGGACCCCACTATGGAGGAGACCCAAGAGGACAGATGAGACCAAGATAGATCTTTTTGGTAAAGCCCATCATTCTACTGTTTACCGAAAACGGAATGAGGCCTACAAAGAAAAGAACACAGTACCTACAGTGACATATGGTGGAGGTCAGTGATGTTTTGGGTTGTTTTGCTGCCTCTGGCACTGGGGGCCTTGAATGTGTACAAGACATCATGAAATCTGAGGATTACCAATGGATTTTGTGTCGCGCTGTACAGCCCAGTGTCAGAAAGCTGGGTTTGTGTCCGAGATCTTGGGTCTTCCAGCAGGACAATGACCCCAAACATACGTCAAAAAGCCCCAGAAATGGATGACAACAAAGCGCTGGAGAGTTCTGAAGTGTCAGCAATGAGTCCAGATCTAAATCCCATTGATCACCTGTGAAGAGATCTTATAATTACTGTTGGGAAAAGGCGCCGTCCAATAAGAGACCGGGAGCAGTTTGTAAAGGTAGAGTGGTCCAACATTCCGGCTGAGAGGTGTAAGAAGCTTATTGATGGTTATAGGAAGAGTGGTCCAACATTCCGGCTGAGAGGTGTAAAAAGCTTATTGATGGTTATAGGAAGAGTGGTCCAACATTCCGGCTGAGAGGTGTAAGAAGCTTATTGATGGTTATAGGAAGAGTGGTCCAACATTCCGGCTGAGAGGTGTAAGAAGCTTATTGATGCTTATAGGAAGACACTGATTTCTGTTATTTTTTCCAAAGGGTTTGCAACCAAATATTAAGTTAATGGGGCCAATAATTGTGTCCGGACCATTTTTGGAGTTTAGTGACATTATGTCCAATTTGCTTTTTTTCCTCCTTTTTTGGTTTAGTTCCAATACACACAAAGGGAATAAACATGTGTATAGCAAAACATGTGTTACTGCAATCCTTTCCTGTGAGAAATACTTCATTTTATAGAAACATTTCAAGGGTGCAAACATTTACGGCCATGACTGTATATCCTGATCTCATATAGATAGCAGCAGTATACAGATAGAGCTGGTGGGGAGGTGTATAACTACTATATATCCTGATCCAATTGAGATAGCAGCAGTATACAGATAGAGCTGGAGGGGAGGTGTATAACTACTATATATCCTGATCCCATAAAGATAGCAGCGTATACAGATAGAGCTGGAGGGGAGGTGTACAACTACTATATATCCTGATCCCATAGAGATAGCAGCAGTATACAGATAGAGCTGGAGGGGAGGTGTATATCATCTACTATACATCCTGATCCCATAGAGATAGCAGCAGTATACAGATAGAGCTGGAGGGGAGGTGTATAACTACTATGTATCCTGATCCCATAGAGATAGCAGCAGTATACAGATAGAGCTGGAGGGGAGGTGTATAACTACTATGTATCCTGATCCCATAGAGATAGCAGCTGTCCGGGCATGCTGGAAGTTGTAGTTTTGCAATACCTGGAGAAGTTATGATCATTACTCAACTCCATTAAGGTAAAGCTGAGCTGCAATACTTGACCCAGCCAGTGGACTGCTGTGGCGCTGTTTCTGAAGGTTGAAAGAAAAATCACTTTATTTTTTCTAATCTCAGACAAGATATTTTATTTACCATTCATTACTATGTACAATAATTAAGTTTTATGTATTTTTTGAAGTAATTTCCCACTTTCGTGTAGAATGAAGCCCTGGGGGGCGATATATCGTCTTGGTGTTAGCGCAATTCTTGATCCTTCCTCGACATTTCCCCGAGCTCTGACATTACCCAGAAACTTTTTATTTAAGTAAATTAAAATAAACAGGCCTGGCAACAAGCTGAACATTGGCAAAAAGGGTAGAAAAGTCAACTTTAGAGATTTCCTGTACAGGGAGGAACATCCAGTCTGTGCCAGGGAGTGATTAATAAAGGACGTGGTGTATCCAGCCTGTTATATAGGGGAGGGGGAGGGGAGCGCTGGGACCTTATCAGAGCGAAGACCCATTTATTACTGGACCCAGATTTATATAAAGGGATTTCAGATACATTTGTGGCATTTATAAGAAAATATTTAGTAGGGCATCACATATTCTGGTGCAAGGTTCTTAAAGGGGTACTCCGGAAAAAAAAATATAATTTTGAAATCACCTGGTGCCCAAAAATTATACAGATTTGTAAATTACTTCTATTTTAAGGGGTATTCCATGAAAAAACTTTTTTTTTTCATATCAACTGGCTCCAGAAAGTCAAACGGAGCTGTAAATTACTTCTTCAAAAACAAATCTTAATCCGTCCAGTACTTATCAGCTGCTGAAGTTGAGTTGTTCTTTTCTGTCTGACCACAGTGCTCTCTGCTGACACCTCTGTCCGTCTCAGGAACTGCACAGAGCAGGAGAGGTTTTGCTATGGGGATTTGCTGCTACTCTGGACAGTTCCTGAGACAGACAGAGGTGTCAGCAGAGAGCACTGTTGTCAGGCAGAAAAGGACAACTCAACTTCAGCAGCTGATAAGTACTGGAAGGATTAAGATTTTTTAATTTAATTTAATTTACAAATCTGTTTAACTTTCTGTAGCCAGTTGATATATAAAAAAAAATAGTTTTTTCATGGAATACAACTTTAACAAACTTAACCCTTCCAGTACTCATCAGCTACTGTATGCTCCAGAGGAAGTTGTGTAGTTCTTTCCAGTCTGACCACAGTGCTCTCTGCTGCCGCTTTTATGCTTCTTTTTTTTGTGCAATTTTTGCACATTGTGGTGGCAGGGTGTGTGGTACAGGGCAGATGTTGTTACCCTAGGGGCAGATGGCATTAAAGGGGTACTCCGGTGGAAAACTTTTTTTTTTTTTAATCAACTGGTGCCAGAAAGTTAAACAGAGTTGTAAATTACTTCTATAAAAAAAAAAATCATAATCCTTCCAGTACTTATTAGCTGCTGAATACTATAGAGGAAATTCTTTTCTTTTTGGAACACAGAGCTCTCTGCCGACATCATGACCACAGTGCTCTCTGCTGACATCTCTGTCCATTTTAAGAACTGTCCAGAATAGGAGAAAATCCCCATAGAAAACATATCCTGCTCTGGACAGTTCCTAAAATGGACAGAGATGTCAGCAGAGAGCAGTGTGGTCATGATGTCAGCAGAGAGCTCTGTGTTCCAAAAAGAAAAGAATTTCCTCTGTAGTATTCAGCAGCTAATAAGTACTGGAAGGATTAAGATTTTTTAATAGAAGTCATTTACAAATCTGTTTAACTTTCTGGCACCAGTTGATTTAAAAAAAAAGAAAAGTTTTCCACCACCGGAGTACCCCTTTAATAGAGTCCTGGATGACAGCGATCCAGTAATAAGACCCTCCTGCTCACTCTCAGCCGGTCTTACATTCTGCCGTCTTCTTGGCTCAGATGTTTCAGGGGCCTCAGACGGGGGGAACGAAACGTCGTAAGAAGTTCCTGTATTTAGCTGGTAATAGCGTCGCAGTGCGTGTTTTATCTTCAGGGCTCTGGCGGTCATTTCCCCCAATGCAGAAGGACTGGGTTGGTAGAAGCTTTCTCCTGAACGTGTTCCAGGCTCTCGTATGCGGCGTCCCTATCGTACCGCGGTCGCCCGAAAAGCCCCCAAAATCCACGCAGAGCCCCCGCGCACTCTGCTGGAGGAGAATGAGCCATTTACAGCATCAGATGTTTTCCTTGGAACTGTAAATGGAGAAGGTAAGAGTCACGGATCCGCGGCACACGTGGCACCTGACACTGTATACTCCCTCGGAGAGAGCGGTTTTTGTGGTTCGCCGTTACCGCACCACATCTTCGAATCTTTACTGGATTGATTATAAATAATATAAGAGTAGAGAATATTATCATTGTAAATCTTCTGGTGGAGTAAACTGCAGAATCTGTAAGCCCCTCCCCCCACCCCGATTGCTACAATGTATCATGTACTGGATACAATGCAGATTTTCCATTGGATAAGATTTTAAAGAAGCACTCCAGGATTTTTATTTTTTCTTACCATTTCATGCACACTCGCCATCACTAGTCCTACAGCGCCATCTGTTTTATCCAAGCACAGCTGCAACCATACGTTTCATTTCTGCAACTGGGTCATGTGTTCACCAGTCTGAACCACAGAAAATCACAGCCATTAATGTATCAGAGAAAATGGTCAGTCTGGGGTCAGCTCCCTTCCTGTGAACAACAGAATGATATCTTCACCTATCAGACCCCACCACTCCAGCTATATCTGTATACTGCTGCTGCTATCTCTATCGGGTCAGGATATATAGTAGTTATACACGTCCCCTCCAGCTCTATCTGTATACTGCTGCTATCTCTATCGGATCAGGATATATAGTAGTTTTACACTTTTCTCCAGCTCTGTCTGTATACTGCTGCTGCTATCTCTATGAGATCAGGATATATAGTAGTTATACACGTCCCCTCCAGCTCTATTTGTATACTGCTGCTATCTCTGTGCGATCAGGATATATAGTAGTTGTACACGTCCCCTCCAGCTCTATCTGTATACCGCTGCTATCTCTGTAGGATCATGATATATCGTAGTTATACACCTCCCCTCCGGCTCTATCTGTATACTGCTGCTATCTCTATGAGATCAGGATATATAGTAGTTATACACGTCCACCCCAGCTCTATCTGTATACTGCTGATATCTCTGGGGGATCAGGATATATAGTAGTTATACACGTCCACCCCAGCTCTATCTGTATACTGCTGATATCTCTGGGGGATCAGGATATATAGTAGCTATATACGTCCCCTCCAGCTCTATCTGTATATTGTTGCTGCTATCTTTATGGGATCAGGATATATAGTAGTTATACATCTCCCCTCCAGCTCTATCTGTATACTGCTGCTATCTCTGTAGGATCAGGATTTATAATAGTTATACACGTCCCCGCCAGCTCTATCTGTATACTGCTGCTATCTCTATAGGATCAGGATATATAGTAGTTATACACCTCCCCTTCTACTCTATCTGTATACTGCGGCTATCTCTGTAGGATCAGGATTCATAATAGTTATACACGTCCCCGCCAGCTCTATCTGTATACTGCGGCTATCTCTATCGGGTCAGGATATATAGTAGTTTTACACTTTTCTCCAGCTTTATCTGTATACTGCTACTGGTATCTCTATGGGATTGGTATATATGGTAGTGATACACATCCCCTCCAGCTCTATCTGTATACTGCTGCTATCTCTATGAGATCAGGATATATATTAGTTATACACATCCCCTCCAGCTCTATCTGTATACCGCTGCTATCTCTGTGGGATCAGAATATATAGTAGTTATACACGTCCCCTCCAGCTCTATCTGTATACTGCTGCTATCTTTGTGGGATCAGGATATATAGTAGTTATACACGTCCCCTCCAGCTCTATCTGTATACTGCTGCTATCTCTTTGGGATCAGGATATATCGTAGTTATACACCTCCCCTCCAGCTGTATCTGTATACTGCTGCTCCTATGTCTATGGTATCAGGATATATAGTAGTTATACATGTCCACCCCAGCTCTATCTGTATACTGCTGCTGCTATCTCTATGGGATCAGGATATATATTAGTTATACACCTCCCCTCCAGCTATATCTGTATACTGCTGCTATCTCTGTGGGATCAGGATATATAGTAGTTATGCACCTCCCCCCAAGCTCTATCTATATACTGCTGCTATCTCTATAGGGTCAGGATATATATAGTAGTTCTACATATCCCTCCAGCTCTATCTGTATACTGCTGCTGCTATCTCTATGGGATCAGGATATATAGTAGTTATACACCTCCCCTCCAGCTCTATCTGTATATTGTTTCTGCTATCTCTATGGGATCAGGATATATAGTAGTTATACACCTCCCCTCCAGCTCTATCTGTATACTGCTGCTATCTCTATGGGATCAGGATATATAGTAGTTATACATCTCCCCTCCAGCTCAATCTGAATACTGCTGCTATGTAAATGAGATCAGGATAAATAGCAGTTATATCCCTGTTGCAAAACTACAACTCCCAGCATGCCCGGACAGCCTATAGGAAACCTTTTGATAAAGTCTTTCCTATCAAAATATTTACCAGGGGAAGGGAAGCGGTTGCTGCTTGTTCGCTTTGCGCATATTTAATGTTAATGTTACATGCCCAGCGGTGGCTCCTGGTAAATGTGGCCGCTGTTGACTTAATGTTTGATTTATTCCTCCCAGAAATCAGCGGGCGAAAAAAAAAAAAAACTAATCCCAAATCTGTTCTCTCTGACATTTCAGGTAACACGGCAGGAAGACAGCCGGTCCCCACGTCCCCGCCGGCCTCGGAGAACAGCAGCGCGGCCCACAGCATCGGCAGCACACAAAGCACCCCCTGTTCCAGCAACAGCACCGCCTGACCGACAGCGCAGGCCGGCGAAGAGCAGCTCCGGGGGGGGGGGGAGAAACGGCTTCAAAGCCCCCGCGTGTGGACGTTCATTCACCAAGACTGAAAGAAATCATTTTGTTATTTTTTTTTTATTTTTTTTTTTGGGATCCCGTGTAATATCTGGCAGTTCTGTTTTTGCGTTTTCGGGATGAATGCCGTCTTTGCACCCGTCCAAAGAGCATCAAGCCAAAAAAAAAAAAAAAAAGGTGGTAATACTACTAAATACCGCAGCGCGCAGAGCTGCAACATGGGTTTCCTTGGCTGTCAATGTGAAGTGTGTGCCAGTGCCTAATAATGCTGCTCACATCCCGTGTAAGCTGTATGACGGCGCCGTGTATATAGGAGGAGAAATATATATATATATGTGTATATATATATATATGAGGTTATATGGACGAGAGCTCCGTGCGCTGCAGTGCAGCGCCACATATATATATATATATATAGCCACTATTAGGGGGAGTTGGCTGGCAGGTAGGGGGATTGGTGCAGAATATTCTGTATGGGATCTCTCTCAATCGTCTGTATGGATTTTCTGCAGTCCCACGCGCTTCATGTCACGTGATTTCCGCAAGCGCCAATTGGGTCAGTTCTGCATCGTGTGAATGGATGTCTAAAAAAAGCCCTATAGCAGTGGTCTTCAAGCTGCGGACCTCCAGATGTTGCAAAACTACAACTCCCAGCATGCCCGGACAGCCAACGGCTGTCCGGGCATGCTGGGAGTTGTAGTTTTGCAGCATCTGGAGGTCCGCAGGTTGAAGACCACTGCCCTATAGGATTTCTGCAATCCTCATTCAGATATATAGGTTGTTGTGCGCCATGTACATGCTTTATGGGGTCCTTAAAGGGGTTATCCAGGAAAAAACTTGAGATATATATATATCAACTGTCTCCAGAAAGTTAAACAGATTTATAAATTACTTCCATTAAAAAATCTTCATCCTTTCAGTACTTATTAGCTTCTGAAGTTGAGTTGTTCTTTTCTGCTCTCTGATGACGCCTGTCTCGGGAACTGTCCAGAGTAGAAAGAAGCAAATCCCCATAGCAAACCTCTCCTACTCTGTGCAGTTCCCGAGACAAGCAGAGATGTCAGCAGAGAGCACTGTTGTCAGACAGAAAAGAACAACTCAACTTCAGCAGCTGATAATTATTGAAAGGATTAAGATTTTTTAATAGAAGTCATTTACAA
The DNA here is from genome assembly GCF_029499605.1 of Hyla sarda. NCBI lineage: Eukaryota > Metazoa > Chordata > Amphibia > Anura > Hylidae > Hyla > Hyla sarda. Next base: position 8,784,666 of record NC_079194.1, read on the forward strand.
ATCTGTTTTACTTTCTGGAGCCAGTTGATATATATATATATATATTTAAAAGTTTTTTCCTGGAATACCCCTTTAATGTGCGTTAATTCTGCTCTTCATCTGAACAGGGTTGTCTCTAATTGTGTACACGGGCTCCTGCAATACTCAGATGGGTTGTTGTGCATCATGTACTATGGGGTCCGAAGGTGCATTGATATATGCGCTCCCCCTTTCATCTAAATGGGGCCATCTCTGCATTGTATGCAGGGATTTCTGCAATACTCATTCAGATGAAAAGGTTGTTGTGCATATGGGGTCCTTAAAGGGGTATTCCAGTTTAAAAAATAAAATAAAATCTTCATATCAACTGGCTCCAGAAATTGAAACAGATTTGTAAATTACTTTCTATATATATATTAAAAAAAAAAAAAAAAAAAAAGCAAAAAAAAAAAAGCTTAATCCTTCCAATAATTATCAGCTGCTGAAGTTGAGTTGTTCTTTTCTGTCTGACAACAGTGCTCTCTGCTGTCATCTCTGCTTGTCTGGGGAACCAGAAGAGGTTTGCTATGGGGATTTACTTCTCCTCTGCACAGTTCCTGAGGCAGGTGTCATCAGAGAGCACTTAGACAGAAAGAACAACTCAACTTCAGCAGCTCATAAGTTCTGAAAGGATTAAGATTTTTTAGTAATTTACAAATCTGTTTAACTTTCTGGAGCCAGTTGAAAGATTTTATATATATATATATATATATATATATATATATATATATATATATAAAGTTTTTCCCTGGATAACCCCTTTAATTTTTGCAAGCCCTATGCGGATGATGGGGTTATTCCTGCATTGTTTTGCATCCCCCCCGTTTCATCACAATGGGGCTCCTTCTGCCTCATGCACATGGATTTCCAATGCCTGTAACAAATCTGCAGAGTGTGAATTCCCCCTGAAGGAGCAGGTTGATGAATGTTATTGCTCTCACTCTCTCTCTTTCTATAAGTGCTCCTCGCAGCTGGAGTGTGTATTGTGCAATGTTGGCTTGTATGTATTCCTGACTGCTTTCTTAGTAAGGGGAGTAAGTATCTGGGTGTGTAACCGGCCCGTCCATGGCTCGGTCCCTCAGCTGTGGGTTTTCAGCAGTGACCCACTGCGTCTTGATCCCGGCGTCTACACAGACGTGCGGATAGATGCGTCATTGTTTAAAGGGTACCTTTCATTAAAAAAATAAAATGTTTGATATATTATAGATTAATGTATGCAGAACAACTTTCCAATTGCATGTTATTAAAAAAAATATGCTTCTTTCTATTTAATTTTCCACTCTGAAAAAATGACCACTAGGGGTCTCCCTACCAGTCCTGGCCGCAAGCCCTTTTTATAGATTTCAGACTCATGCTGGAGTCCTAAATCTCAGACTGCTGCCAGGACACAGACAAGCTCAGCACTGCTCCCTGCCTGTCAATCGGACAGGCAGGAGCCATCACTGTGCTCATAGCACAGCAGGGCATACTCCTGACTCTGCCTTACTGCAGGCCCTCATTCATTTTACTATCTGAGCTCCGATCTTTCTTCTCTCTGCACATGCAGTTGTAAGCATAGAGGAGAAGATTCAGAGCTGCCAGCTGAGCTTGTCTGTGTCCCGGCTGCAGTTTGAGATTTAGGACTCCAGCATGAGTCTGAAATCTATGAAAAGGGCTTGCGGCCAGGACTGGTAGGGAGACCCCTAGTGGTCATTTTTTCAAAGTGGAAAATGAAATAGAAAGAAGCATATTTTTTAATAACATTCTATTGGAAAGTTATTCTGCAAACATTAATCTATAATATATATCAAAAAGTTTTTTTTGATGAAAGGGACCCTTTAATAAGTCGCCGGCTACACAAACACTTCCCTCCCCAGGAGAAGTGCCGGTCGTCTCCTCTCAGTGTCCCAATCTTCTATTTCCCTTTCTGTTTCTACCTTTTTTCGTTGCTGATTTTGGGCACTTTGTGTTTTACCTTGTTGTTGTTTTCTTTTGCTTTATACTTTGCTTTTGTGCGACTGTGACGAATTGCAGAGCAACTTCCAGCGCAGTCCTCAAGTGCAATAAGGTATTAAACGTGTCGAAAGGATTCAATCGAATGTATGTATATAGACGTCTTGGAATGTTTGTGATGTTTTTATGTTTTGTTTTTGTTTATTTTTTTTTGTTTTTTGTTTTTTTTTTATTATACCCGTCAATTAACTTCTTTGTTTACTTATCCTAATTAAATGATAGGATGTCGAGGTTATCCAGGATAAGAAAAAAAAACAGCGCCACTCTTGTCCTCAGGTTGGGTGTGGTATTGCAACTCAGTTCTATAGAAGTGAATGGAGCTGATTTGTCATACCGCTCGCGATTTAGGGACTGGTGTTGTTTTTTTGTTTTTTGTTTTTGAACAGTGATTTTAATTTTTTTTCCGTAATCCTGGATGACTTCTTTAAGTTTTAATCAACAAACATAAAGGATATAAAAGGGTCGTCCATTTGTTAGAACTCCTACATGCGCCATTCATAGTGGACTTAGATAGGAATAGAAGAAACCGTATTCGTTTTTGCCATATAAAAGGGAAACACGTTTCTTACTTGCGGTTGACAATCGCTTATGGTCAGAGGCCTGGCTAGGAAATTGCTGTCTTTAGCAGTGTTTCTCAAACAGTGTGCCTCCAGCTGTTGTAAAACTACAACTCCCAGCATGCAAAACTACAACTCCCAGCATGCAAAACTAAAAACTACAGCATGCAAAACAAAACTACAACTCCCAGCATGCAAAACTACAACTTCCAGCATGCCCGGACAGCCTTTGGCTGTCCGGGCATGCTGGAAGTTGTAGTTTTGCAACAGCTGGAGGCACACTGTTTGGGAAACCCTAACCTATATCCTTATAAATAGGAATGAAAGGGACTTGACCACCAAACCAGTAAAGGGCGGAATCCAGCTCGTAACGCCAACTGCCGGTGGCTTTTTCAGAAGTGATTTTTTATTACAGGCATGCTGGGAGTTGTAGTTTTGCAACAGCTGGAGGCACCCTGGTTGGGAAACACTGACCTATACCCTTATAAATAGTCAGGCAAATATAACATCACCAATAAGAGGGACATGACCACCAAACTAGTGGAGAGTCTAATCCCGCTCGTAACGCCAAACACCGGTGGCTTCTTCAGGAGTGATTTTTTTTTACTGGCATGCTGGGAGTTGTACATTTGCAACAGCTGGAGGCACCCTGGTTGGGAAACTTTAACCTATACCCTGATAAATAGGAATGAAAGGGACTTGACCACCAAACCAGTTGAGGGTTGAATCCCGCTCATAACGCCAAACACCGGTGGCTTCTTCAGGAGTGATTGTTTTTGCCGGCATGCTGGGAGTTGTAGTTTTGCAACAGCTGGAGGCACCCTGGTTGGGAAACACTGACCTATACCCTTATAAATAGTCAGGCAAATATAACATCACCAATAAGAGGGACATGACCACCAAACTAGTGGGGAGCCTAATCCCGCTCGTAACGCCAAACACCGGTGGCTTCTTCAGGAGTGATTGTCTTTGCGGGCATGCTGGGAATTGTTGTTTTGCATCAGCTGGAGGCACCCTGGTTGGGAAACACTGACCTATACTCTTATAAATAGTCAGACAAATATAACATCACCAATAAGAGGGACATGACCACCAAACTAGTGGGGAGCCTAATCCCGCTCGTAACGCCAAACACCGGTGGCTTCTTCAGGAGTGATTGTCTTTGCGGGCATGCTGGGAATTGTTGTTTTGCAACAGCTGGAGGCACCCTGGTTGGGTAACACTGACCTATACTCTTATAAATAGTCAGGCAAATATAACATCACCAATAAGAGGGACATGACCACCAAACTAGTGGGGAGCCTAATCCCGCTCGTAACGCCAAACACCGGTGGCTTCTTCAGGAGTGACCGTTTTTGCCGGCATGCTGGGAGTTGTAGTTTTGCAACAACTGGTTGGGAGACGCTGCTAAGTGCCTCTCCGATCTGCCGAGTCTCGATCGCATAGTTTTGTTTCTTCCTTATGGTGATTTAGAAGGTCTGTGTTGAGTTTTGGGATTTGTGTATATACATCTTACGGTTTACTTAATTCTTGGCCGGCTGACAGGGTGACATTGAAGTAATTCGTCCTGGGGGTTGTCATACGAGTAGTTTCTGCCTTGTAAATGACCCCGGGGCGAACGCAGCTGAGTCATAACATCAGGGAGCGATAGGAGCAGAACTTAGATGTATAGATCGGTGGGGGGGGGGGGGGGATACAGAACATATACGAAAGGTTTATTATAACAAGGCCTAGTCTGTTCATACAGAAGGATAAGAATTTACTTAGCATTTTAGCTTTACATCAGATTAGAGAACTTTCCTCCAGATACGGCGCCACTTTTTGTGCATTGTTCCTGTGTGGTATTGCAGCTGGTTCACATTCAAGTCGATGCGGCTGAACTGTAATACCGGACACAGCCAGTAGGATGGGAGTGGCGCTATTTCTGGAAGAAAGCAGCATGCTTTAAAGGGGTACTCCGGTGGAAAACTTTTTTTTATATATATTTTTTTTAAATCAACTGGTGCCAGAAAGTTAAACAGATTTATAAAATCTTAATCCTTCCAGTACTTATTAGCTGCTGAATACTACAGAGGAAATTCCTTTCTTTTTGGAACACAGAGCTCTCCGCTGACATCACGAGCACAGTGCTCTCTGCTGACATCTCTGTCCATTTTAGGAACTGTCCAGAGTAGGAGAAAATCCCCATAGAAAACATATATGCTGCTCTGGACAGTTCCTAAAATGGACAGAGGTGTCAGCAGAGAGCACTGTGCTCGTGATGTCAGCGGAGAGCTCTGTGTTCCAAAAAGAAAAGAATGTCCTCTGTAGTATTCAGCAGCTAATAAGTACTGGAAGGATAAAAAAAAATGTTAATAGAGGTAATTTACAAATCTGTTTAACTTTCTGGCACCAGTTGATTTAAAAACAACGTTTTCCACCGGAGTACCCCTTTAAGAATCTTTCACGACCATCTTTATAGGCCGGGATGAAATAATTATATAGTTTAGCTGTTGCAAACCTACCTTTTCCATCATGCCCTGACAGCCATATCATCCAGTTGGGGCATGATGAGAGTTGTAGTTTTGCAACAGCTAAGCAGTCACAGATACAACTCCCATCATGCCTTTGGAGTTGTAGATTTGGATCCAAGCGGGGCCCATCAGCTAGCCTGAACTCACTTTACAGCATTGCTGCAATAGTCTAGAATTTAGTGATTGTATCTAATGCAGTGGTCTCAAACTGTGGCCCTCCAGATGTTGCAAAACTACAACTCCCAGCATGGCTGGGAAAATTTCTATAGCAGTGTTTCCCAACCAGTGTGCCTCCAGCTGTTGCAAAACTACAACTCCCAGCATGCCCGGACAGCCTTTGGCTGTCCGGGCATGCTGGGAGTTGTAGTTTTGCAACAGCTGGAGGCACACTGGTTGGGAAACACTAGCCTATACCCTTATAAATAGGTAAATATAACATCAATAATGAAAGGGACATGACTAGAGATGAGCGAACTTACAGTAAATTCGATTCGTCACGAACTTCTCGGCTCGGCAGTTGATGACTTATCCTGCGTAAATTAGTTCAGCTTTCCGGTGCTCCGGTGGGCTGGAAAAGGTGGATACATTCCTAGAAAAGAGTCTCCTAGGACTGTATCCACCTTTTCCAGCCCACGGGAGCACCGGAAAGCTGAACACATTTTGTGCAGGAAAAGTCATCAACTGCCGTGCCGAGAAGTTCGTGACGAATCGAATTTACTGTAAGTTCACTCATCTCTAGACATGACCACCAAAACCATTGGAGGGCTGAATCCCGCTCGTAACGCCAACCGTCAGTGTCTTCTTCTGGAGCGATTGATTTTTGCTGGCCGGGCAACATCTGGAGGGGCCACAGTTTGAGACCACCAATTTAATGTTATATAAGAAATAATCCTCAAAGAATTCGGGAATTAAAGGGTCACTTTATATCCATCCTTTACGGTGGCGTTCATGTCCATCCGCTCGTTCCTACTGTTATAAACCACTGCTGTAAAGTTTTCCTCTCTCAGCTTGTGCGATACATTTGTAAAAGGAAAAAAAAAAAAATACTAATTGTCGCCACTAGGGGCAGCATTAAACAAAAAAATACTAATTGTCGCCACTAGGGGCAGCATTAAAAAAAAAAAAAAAATGATATAAGCTACCTGTGTTACGGACAATCAAGTGCTTTGCCAAACCTAAAGCTGAATGTATTTTTTAAAGCATAGTCTATATATCTATATATATATATAAATATAAAAATAAAAAAATAAAATATAAAAATAAGAGAAAAAAATCTTAAAAATGTCTTCAAAGAAGACAAGAGACCCTACTATTCCTATAGCTTTATTTTACTACATTATATATAGAGTTTATATTGAAATATTTTATGGCAAATTTACTCTATAAAGTTTTCTTGTTTTTTTTTGTTTGTTTTTTTGTATTATTCCAATTACTGTGAATTTTAACCCCTCCCGCTGTATAAATCCCCTCCCCCACCCCGAAGAGTCCATCTCACTTCTTGGATCCGCGGTGGATATCAGGCGGCATCCATATTTGGGCTGGATACAATCTGTAAACACTTTAAATGTATATTTTTGAGAGAGAATGATTTTTACGTGCCGTAATTTTTACTTTAAATATAAGATTTATATATATATATCTACAAAGTTATATTTACAAGTAAGAAGCCATTACCTAAATATACACGAATATATATGACGTCACTTTCCGTTTTTAATCTCCATTTACTGGGTATTTCTGTCTACGTGAAAAATAAATCATGGCGGATGTGTCCGTCCTCACCTTCCATTGTGGATCCACTTATCCCGAGATGATTACGGCGAGGTGACCGCGGCGCCATACTCTGCCGGGAGATGTTTATGCGGTCGCCCGGTGGCTGTCATGTGAACTGCAGGCAGTCCGGGGTTTTGCTATTGTCAGGACAATGGGGCAGATTTACTAAAATAATCACTTATTTAGTGTAAACTTACACCAGATTTATCAACGTAGCGCATAATAAATTTGGCGCACCTTTAGATACCTTTCTCTAGCTTCATGCCACCTAACTAAATTGAGTCTGAATTTCCAGTAATGCTTTTCAGGCCTCGCACCTTTACTATTATTTAACCATAAACCACACCCCTTTTACATAATACCACATCCACTTTACCGTTAATCCACATCCCATTACGTTATGCCACATCCACTTTACCGTTAGGCCTCATTTACTTTGCCATTAAAGGGGTATTTCAGGGAAAAACTTTTTTTTTTTTTTATATCAACTGGCTGCAGAAAGTTAAAAAGATTTGTAAATGATTTCTATTAAAAAACAAAATCTTAATCCTTCCAGTACTTATGAGCTGCTGAAGTTGAGTTGTTCTTTTCTGCCTGGCAACAGTGCTCTCTGCTGACATCTCTGCTTGTCTCGGGAACTGAACAGAGTAGAAGAGGTTTGCTATGGGGATTTGCTTCTACTCTGGACAGTTCCCGAGACACGTGTCATCAGAGAGCACTTAGACAGAAAAGAACAACTCAACTTCAGCAGCTCATAATTACTGAAAGGATTAAGATTTTTTTTTTTAATAGAAGTAAATTACAAATCTGTTAAACTTTCTGGAGCCAGTTGAGATATATATATATATATATATATATATAAGTTTTTTCCTGGAATACCCCTTTAAGTTCTTAAAGACATTTTCGGGAAGGTAAGGGGCTGAGTCATCTGTATCCTCACCAGCTCCATACACATCCTATAGTTTATCCAGTATCTTTAGGGCAGTTTATCAGCAACTTTTTAACATTTTGGGGATTTTATTCCCAAAATCAACTGAAAGTAAATAAAAAAAAAGGAGGATCCAGTGATTATTTTGAAAGTTAAAGGTTAAAAAAAGAAGTTATCAGGGTTTCCTGCCAGGCAAACAACAATGTCAGGAGTCGAATTTATTGCTAAAGGTAATTAATCCCCCCTTCCCCCATAACGTTTTAATATTCAAAACAATAGCGCACAAAAGGGGAGGCGGGTGACTGTGACCGGACCGGAACCTGAAGAGTTAAGGGAAATGGATTTTCTTACTTAAAGGGGTACTCCAGGCCCTAAGACATCTTATCCCCTATCCAAAGGATAGGGGAAAAAGATGTCTGACTGCGGGGGTCACTCCCCCTCCCATAGACTTGCATAGTGGGGGCGGGGCGTGATGTCGTACGGCGGTGGAGTTGTAATGTCACGATACTCCGTCCCCGTGGTCGGCACACGGCAGTTTGCGAGCTCAGGTCCCCAGCAGCGAGACCCCGTGGTCAGACATCTTATCCCCTATTCTTTGGATAGGGGATAAGATGTCTTGGGGCCGGAGTACCCCTTTAATTCTGTACATTAAGGGTGCAGGTATTGTGCTGTTTTTTGTAACGAAGCCGATACCGTAGGCTTTTCTAATCCTGCGCAGCGTCTTTATAGCGTTGTCTATTGTTATGATTTGTAAAGCCACCATGTATTTCTAATCCACTCACCACATTTTAATACAAATAAATAAAAATATATATATTTTTTGCCACATCTGTAAATAAAAATAAAAATGTAATTAATCTTTTAACCGTTCCAGCCCCAATAAACCCAATCTCGCCAAATTGTTCGTATTCACCTGTAATATGATGTAATCTACCTCATTTTCAAAGATGTTGCTTATGAAGTTACATGTAAAGTCAATCAGAGGGAAATATTATTTTACATTTTTATTTTTAATTTTTGCAATAAACCAGGAATTCTCTGTTAATCCGGTATTTCAGGTATCATCGATACATTGTTACAAATTATCACTTCCTGCCATTTACAATATATATATAAAACACCACTGGCCTAAAGGGAAAAAGGCCGCAAATCTCATTATTCCAGCACAATTGTTCAATTGTTTCATTATTGTTTATATTTTGTACAAATTTGATATTTTGATGTCACCTTCTACTTTTGTGTATAATAAAGATATAAATAAATATATATATAAATATAAACAGATGGCGCATTGTGTTTTCATTGTCTAATTTTGAAGGGTAATTTCGACCGTCAACATTTATGACCACGGGGGGTGGGGTATTTAGTCGGGTCTCCCTGGTTGCCATTCTGGGGTAAATAGCGATGTGTGTTTTCCTGCCGCCGCAGTAGTTGTGCCGCCTATGCAGCGAGCGGTCTCCTCCTCCTGTGGATTCCGCCACCGTTTTCCGTGTATTTATGGCTGATGTTTTCAGGTTGAGGGAACTTGTAGCTGCTAAAGATTTTAGTCCCATCCCTATTTATGACATTTTGAGAGTCCCCCCCACCTGTTAGGAAAATGATGTCTCATTACCCAGCTGTGTCTTGATAGTAGGTCTCTACCACTTAGGTCTCAAACGGCCGTCTGTCCCCATTTTTGTTTTTATTTTTTTCCGTTCCGTTGTTTCTGCTTGTAAACAGATTACAAACGGTTGTAAAATAATCCCATTCCCAAAAAAACGGAAGAAAAAACGGATACAGTAAATTTAACATGGAAGTTAACGGAAAAGGGATGAGCCTTAAATGCCATCCTTTTGCATCCGTTTTTCTAAATCTGTTTTTTGATCCGTTTTTACTTCTCAGCATGCTCAGAAGAAAAAAAAAATTTTTTTTTGGTTTATTAACTGAAACATAACGGATACAAACGGATAACATCAGTTTGCATCCATTATTGTTGTTTTGGTTTTTTTTAAGTCCATTTTTTTTTTTTTTGACGGGAGAAGAACAGGACGGGTCTAGATGGCCGTGTGAACGCAGCCTTATAAACATCAGGTTTGCCCACAACAACCCTTATCAAAATCTCAGGCTGTGACTCTATTCTTCCTCCATACTTTACACTGAAGCTCTTCGTGCTCAGATTGGCTGCTATGTGTAAGCAGAAGCCCTACCCCAGAAGTTTGGTTACATACGTCGTAAGGTGTAATGTTCTACAACAAACAAAGAAATTAAAGGCACTCCCTTGTGAAAAATAAATAAAAAATACACAATGGCAAAGGTTTTTGGAACCACTCACCAAATGTGCATATGCAGGCACAACACCAATGCATCAAACAACCACTCCAGCTCCAACAAAATGGGAATAACGGGCGCTGCCAGGATCCAACGGAATTTAAAATAGGAATTTCTTTAAAATGATCATTATTATAAACATACAACCAGTTTCTGTGCCACAGTGGCTGCTTTCTCAGGTGCTCCTGAGGAAGAAGGCTGTGCAGCCCAGAAACGTGTTGTATGTTTATAATAATTTTCAATAAATTCCTATTGCCGTTAGATCCTGGCAGCGCCCATTATTCCCGTTTTGTAGGAGCTGGAGTGGTAGATTGACCCATCAATGCATAATGTTGCATGTTTGAGGTAAGGCTCTCTTCTTATTAAAGGGGTACTTCGGTGGAAAAAATGTTTTTTCTTTAAATCAACTGGTGCCAGAAAGTTAAACAGATTTGTAAATGACTTCTATTGAAAAAATCTTTATCCTTCCAGTACTTTTTAGCAGCTGTATGCTACAGAGGAAATTCTTTTCTTTTTAAATTTCTTTTTTGTCTTGTTCACAGTGCTCTCTGTGAACTGTCCAGAGCAGCATAGGTTTGCTATGGGGATTTTCTCCTGCTCTGGAAAGTTCTTGACACGGAAAGAGGTGTCAGCAGAGAGCACTGTGGACAAGACAAAAAATAAATTCAAAAAGAAAAGAATTTCATCTGTAGCATACAGCTGCTAAAAAGTACTGAAAAGGTAAAGATTTTTTAATAGAAGTCATTTACAAATCCGTTGAACTTTCTGGCACCAGTTGATTTCCACCGGAGTGCCCCTTTAAATGGGCTGATTCAGTTTGAACAGTGACATAAAGCTACAATTAACGGGCACTGCAATGGGGACCAGGATGGCACCACAATATGCCAATCTATTCATGGCTGACTATGATTCTGCATCGCTGGACTAATATGACTACTCCAAACTACTTTACTAAGGTAAGATGTGACACAACCGCCATGTTTTCTGTAGTATGAGAATATTGATGGCCGTCATTTAAAGGGTACCTTTAATCAAAAAAAACTTTTGATATATTATAGATTAATGTATGCAGAATAACTTTCCAATTGTATGTTATAAAAAATATGCTTCTTTCTATTTAATTTTCCACTTTGAAAAAATGACCACTAGAGGTCTCTCTACCAGTCCTGGCAACAAGCCTTTTTTTTTTTTTTTTTTTAAATCAATTTCAGACTCTGCTGGAGTCCTAAATCTCAGACTGCAGCCGGGACACAGACAAGCTCAGCACTGCTCCCTGTCTGTCAATCAGACAGGCAGGAGCCAGCACTGTGCTCATAGCACAGCAGGGCATACTCCTGACTCTGCCTTACTGCAGGCCCTCATTCATTTTACTATCTGAGCTCCGATCTTTCTTCTCTCTGCACATGCAGTTGTAAACAGAGAGGAGAAAATTCAGAGCTGCCAGCTGAGCTTGTCTGTGTCCTGGCTGAAGTCTGAGATTGCGGACAGGACTGGTAGGGAGACCTCTAATGGTCATTTTTTCAAAGTGGAAAATTAAATAGAAAGAAGCATATTTTTTAATAACATACAATTGGAAAGTTATTTTGCATACATTAATCTATAATATATAAAAATGTTGTCAGTTCCCGAGAGTCTGTCAGCAGTTTGGAGCCCTCTGAATCGCCCTATATAGAGGACAGGGAGAGGAGAGAAATTATACCTGGGGTAATGGTCATGCAGGTGCCATGAAGTAGAAAAATGTATTTTAATTTCCTTGTTGTCGCTATCACTAGTGTCCAGTAGGCGGAGCTATTGTGTTAAAGGGGTATTCTCATCTCAGAGTTCAGTGTTCAGTAATTTTCGACACAAATGTGATGTACAGCTCCATTCATTTCGAGGGCAAGTTAAACACTGTTCTCTGGATTGGATGGGGTCACAGTAGTCAGACCCCCCCCCCCTTCAATCAGATTGTTATCCTTCATCCCAGTGTTTCTCAACCGAGGTGCCTCCAGCTGTTACAAAACTACAACTCCCAGCATGCGAAGGTAGTTGGCCGGTATGGTGTCTGGCACTGGGTGGGAAATTGCTGTCTGTTGCAGTGCTACCCAACTAGTCTGCCTCTAGCTGTTGCAAAACTGTCCGGGCATGCTGGGAGTTGTAGTTTAGCAACAGCTGGAGGCACCCTGCTTGAGAAACACTGATCTATAGCCTAATAAATAGGAAGAAAAATCTAACATCACCAATAAAAAAATGGACATGAGCTGCCAAACCAGCAGAGGGCCAAATCCCGCGTGTAAAGCCAACCGCTGGTGGCTATGTCAGGAGTGATTGTTTTTGCTTGCATGCTGGGAGTTGTAGTTTTGCAACACCCTGATTTGTATATGTTGCTTTATCCTGTGGCTTACGTCAAAATCTATTGGTCTTCTTATCGGACACTAGAGCTGTCACTCAGAGCTGAGAGGAGGGGCTAGGGAAGCGCTCCTTGGCACTGAATATGATGGCTCCGCCTCCTGGACACTTGCGATAGGATATTCAAAGGGTTGCCCAGGGTACGAAAAACTCTTCTTTCTTGCAAAAACAGCACCACTCCCTGACTACAGGTTGTGTCTGGTATCACAGCTGGGCTCCTTTGAAGTGAATGGGACTTAGCTGCATTAATACACATGGCCTGTTGACAGGGAGTGGAGCTGTTTTTGCAAGAAAGAAGAAGTGTTTTTTTCTAATCCTAGACAACCCCTCTATATAGGACTAGTGTTGCTCGCGAATATTCGCAATTCGAATTTTATTCGCGAATATCGCATATTCGCGAATATAGCGCTATATATTCGTAATTACGAATATTCGTTTTTTTTTTTTTTTCACAGTACACATCACAGTGATCATCCCTCTCTGCTTCCAGCTTATGTGGTGTAAAAAGGCTCTAATACTACTGTGTGAGACTGGTGTGCGAATTTTCGCTTATGCTAATTTTGTGTATGCAAATTTTCGCATATGTTCATTTTCGCACACGCGAATATGTGCATATGCGAAAATAAAATGAGAATATTACGAATATGCGAATATTCACGAATATGCGAATATTCGCGAATATGACGAATATTCGTCCATATATTCGCGAATATTCGCGAATTCGAATATGGCCTATGCCGCTCAACACTATATAGGACGTGACTGTAATAACCCCTGGTATATTTTCACTCCTCTCCCTATCCTCTATATAGGACTGTTAACAATTTTGGATGCTAAAGCCTTTGCTGAGCACATACCGTTTCTCTCCAGGCAGGAAGTCCAGGAGATCTTATCACACTGATGACTAACTGTCTACTTAGATGACACTTCACTCTCCCTTCTCAGCTCAGAGAGCTGACAGCTTCAGTTGGAGTGTCCCTGATTGGCTGGCGGGCAATACACCCCCCTCCCTGCAACTCACACAGGGTGTGTGTGTGTTGTGTGTGTGTGTGTGTGTGTGTGTGTGTGTGTTTTTTTTTAAACAAATAACCTGGGATGCCTTGTGAAGTCATGGTGAGTTTATATATAACTTATTTAAGTTGTTGTTTTTTTTCTTACCACTTTTGACCTGATATTTCCTTTAAGGAATATGGGACTAAAATGAGAGTTTGCTTCATATGTTGTTTTATTTTTGTTATTGTGTTTATGTTGTTTTATTGTTATATTGTTGTATTATTGTCTTTTTTATCTTGTATTATTGTTACTTGGTTAATGTTGTATATTGTTACATTGTTAATGTTGTATTATTGTTATCATGTTAATGTTGTATTTTTGTTATATTGTTCATGTTGTTGTTATATTGTTCTTATTGTATTATTATATTGTTCATGTTGTTGTATTATTGTTATCATGTTAATGTTGTTGTATTATTGTTATCTTGTTTATGTTTTATTATTGTTGTTTATGGTGTATTATTGTTTATGTTGTATTATTGTTATCTTGTTTATGTTGTATTATTGTTACCATGTAAATGTATTTTTGTTATATTGTTCATGTTGTTGTTATATTTTGCATTCATTGCATTCAAGTGGTATTTAAAATCATTACAGTATTATAGACATTACAGTATTATAGACAGAATCCCTGGCAGATATATTCATGGGATTTATTGTTCAGCAGCAGCTGGAAACCGCAGGTTCCTGACTCCTGACCTCGGCCACACTCGAGAGCGCAACAATAAAAGTCTGCGGCATGTGCTGCTCCAGATCACAGGGTGCGGAACGGGCCAAGAGGATGAAAAGAGAAAGGAAAATAACTCAAAGCCGTGCATTGTGCGGAGAAGGGATCATCCATGGTGATGGTGAGCGGTCCTATGGGTGATGATACGGTATTATGGGTGATGATACGGTATTGTGGGTGATGATACGGTATTATGGGTGATGATACGGTATTATGGGTGATGATACGGTATTATGGGTGATGATACGGTATTATGGGTGATGATACGGTCCTATGGGTGATGATACGGTATTATGGGTGATGATACGGTCCTATGGGTGATGATACGGTATTATGGGTGATGATACGGTATTATGGGTGATGATACGGTATTATGGTTGATGATACGGTATTATGGGTGATGATACGGTATTATGGGTGATGATACAGTATGGGTGATGATACGGTATTATGGGTGATGATACGGTATTGTGGGTGATGATACGGTATTATGGGTGATGATACGGTATTATGGGTGATGATACGGTATTATGGGTGATGATACGGTATTATGGGTGATGATACGGTATTATGGGTGATGATACGGTATTATGGGTGATGATACGGTCCTATGGGTGATGATACGGTATTATAGGTGATGATACGGTATTATGGGTGATGATACGGTATTGTGGGTGATGATACGGTATTGTGGGTGATGATACGGTATTGTGGGTGATGATACGGTATTGTGGGTGATGATACGGTATTGTGGGTGATGATACGGTATTGTGGGTGATGATACGGTATTGTGGGTGATGATACGGTATTATGGGTGATGATACGGTATTATGGGTGATGATACGGTATTATGGGTGATGATACGGTCCTATGGGTGATGATACGGTATTATGGGTGATGATACGGTATTATGGGTGATGATACGGTATTATGGGTGGTCTCTGCTGATAATAATCCATTCCCAACCATGTAATACAATGGAAGTGAGTAAGCGGAGATTTGTTTTTAAAGGGACGGGATCCAGTAAAGGACATCCTCGTGTTACTAGTACAGAACTGGCAGGAAATCCAAAGCCACAAGTAATGAAAGTAACAAGGATGAGCTGGAACGGTTTGTTCTTCCATTGTCAGCTCTTTATATAGGTCCAATGCATAACACCCAACATTTCTGTGAAAGGGGAACACTTTAACGTGCAACTCACCAACATAGTAATAGTAATATTGTCCCCATATAGGAGTAGGCCCCAAACTTCCCCATAAAGCCTCAGGCTGTTCTATAGTAGTAGACTTCCACACTGCCCCCATATAGCACCCCCATATAGTAGTAGGCCCCCAAACTATCCTCATATAGTATCAGGCCCTTATATGGTAGTAGACCCCCATACTGTCTCCATATAGTAGAAGGCCCCCATACTGTCCACAAATAGTAGTAGCCCCCATATAGTAGCAGGCCCCTAAACTTACCCATTTAGCACCAGGCCCTTATATAGTAGTAGACCCCAATACTGTCCCCATATAGTAGTAGGCTCCTATAGTGTCCCCATATAGTAGTAGGCCCCCATACTTACCCATTTAGCACCAGGCCCTTATATAGTAGTAGACCCCCATACTGTCCCCATATAGTAGTAGGCTCCCATAGTGTCCCCATATAGTAGCAGTCCCTTATATAGTAATAGACCCCATACTGCGCCCATATAGTTGTAGGCTCCCATATGCCCCCCCCCAATATATCATCCACAAATAGTAGTAGGCCCCCGAACTTTCCCCATATAGTAACAGGCCCCCATACTTCCCCATATAGCATCAGGCCCTTATATAGTAGTAGACCCCAATACTGTCCCCGAGTAGTTGTAGGCTCCCATATGCCCCCCCCCCCAATATGGCATCCACATATAGCTGTAAGCCCCATACTGCCCCCATATATAAGTAGGCCCCCATACTTCCCATGTAGCATCAGGCCCTATATAGTAGTAGACCCCTATACTGTTGCCATATATTAGTAGGCCACCATACTGTCTTTATATAAAAGCAGGTCACCATAATGTCCTCATATAGCAGAAGGCCGCCATACTGTCACCATATAGTAGTATCCCCCTATACTGTCCTCATATAGTGCCAGGCCCCCATATGTAACCATTTAGCATCAGGCCCTTATATAGTAGTAGACCCCCCATACTGTGCCCATATAGTAGTAGCCCCCCATACTGCTCCCATATAGCATCAGACCCTTATATAGTAGTAGGCCCCCATACTGTCCCCATATAGCAGCAGGCCCTCATGTAGTAATAAGCCCCCATACAGTCCACATATAATAGTAGCCCCCCCCATATAGTAGCAGGCCCCTTACTGTCCCCATATAGTAGTAGGCTCCCATAGTGTCCCCATATAGTAGCAGGCCCTTATATAGTAGTAGACCCCATACTGTGCCCATATAGTAGTAATCCCCCATACTGCCCCATATAGCATCAGGCCCTTATATAGTAGTAGGCCCCCATACTGTCCTCATATAGTAGTAGGCCCCCATGCAGTAATACGCCCCCATACTGGCCACATATAGACTGTATGGGTGCAGTTTAGGAGCTGCTGCCTAATACTATATTGA
The DNA here is from genome assembly GCF_029499605.1 of Hyla sarda. NCBI lineage: Eukaryota > Metazoa > Chordata > Amphibia > Anura > Hylidae > Hyla > Hyla sarda. Next base: position 8,801,522 of record NC_079194.1, read on the forward strand.
GGCAGTATAGGGGCCTAGTGTATTGTATGATATAGTAGTAGACTACGATGCACTGCTCCTCACCCCCAGACTGCACTGCTCCTCACCCCCAGACTGCACTGCTCCTCACCCCCAGACTGCACTGCTCCTCACCCCCAGACTGCACTGCTCCTCACCCCCAGACTGCACTGCTCCTCATCCCCAGATTGCACTGCTCCTCACCCCTAGACTGCACTGCTCCTCACCCCAGACTGAACTGCTCCTCACCCCCAGACTGCACTGCTCCTCACCCCCAGACTGCACTGCTCCTCACCCCCAGACTGCACTGCTCCTCACCCCCAGACTGCACTGCTCCTCACCCCCAGACTGCACTGCTCCTCATCCCCAGATTGCACTGCTCCTCACCCCTAGACTGCACTGCTCCTCACCCCAGACTGAACTGCTCCTCACCCCCAGACTGCACTGCTCCTCACCCCCAGACTGCACTGCTCCTCACCCCCAGACTGCACTGCTCCTCACCCCCAGACTGCATTGCTCCTCACCCCCAGACTGCACTGCTCCTCACCCCCAGACTGCACTGCTCCTCATCCCCAGATTGCACTGCTCCTCACCCCTAGACTGCACTGCTCCTCACCTCCAGACTGCACTGCTCCTCAACCCCAGACTGCACTGCTCCTCATCCCCAGATTGCACTGCTCCTCACCCCTAGACTGCACTGCTCCTCAACCCCAGACTGCACTGCTCCTCACCCCCAGACTGCACTGCTCCTCACCCCCAGACTGCACTGCTCCTCACCCCCAGATTGCACTGCTCCTCACCCCCAGACTGCACTGCTCCTCACCCCCAGATTGCACTGCTCCTCACCCCCAGACTGCACTGCTCCTCATCCCCAGATTGCACTGCTTCTCACCCTTAGACTGCACTGCTCCTCAACCCCAGACTGCACTACTCCTCACCCCCAGACTGCACTGCTCCTCACCCCCAGACTGCATTGCTCTTCACCCCCAGACTGCACTGCTCCTCACCCCCAGACTGCACTGCTCCTCACCCCCAGACTGCACTGCTCCTCATCCCCAGATTGCACTGCTCCTCAACCCCAGACTGCACTGCTCCTCACCCCCAGACTGCACTGCTCCTCACCCCCAGACTGCACTGCTCCTCACCCCCAGACCTCACTGCTCCTCACCCCCAGACTGCACTGCTCCTCATCCCCAGACTGCACTGCTCCTCACCCCCAGACTGCACTGCTCCTCACCCCCAGACTGCACTGCTCCTCACCCCCAGACTGCACTGCTCCTCACCCCCAGACTGCACTGCTCCTCACCCCCAGACCTCACTGCTCCTCACCCCCAGACTGCACTGCTCCTCACCCAACACTGCACTGCTCCTCACCCCTAGACTGCACTGCTCCTCACCCCCAGATTGCACTGCTCCTCACCCCCAGACTGTACTGCTCCTCACCCCCAGACTGCACTGCTCCTCATCCCCAGATTGCACTGCTCCTCACCCCCAGACTGCACTGCTCCTCATCCCCAGATTGCACTGCTCCTCACCCCTAGACTGCACTGCTCCTCAACCCCAGACTGCACTGCTCCTCATCCCCAGATTGCACTGCTCCTCACCCCCAGACTGCACTGCTCCTCACCCCTAGACTGCACTGCTCCTCAACCCCAGACTGCACTGCTCCTCACCCCCAGCCTGCACTGCTCCTCACCCCCAGACTGCACTGCTCCTCACCCCCAGATTGCACTGCTCCTCACCCCCAGACTGCACTGCTCCTCACCCCCAGATTGCACTGCTCCTCACCCCCAGACTGCACTGCTCCTCATCCCCAGATTGCACTGCTTCTCACCCCTAGACTGCACTGCTCCTCAACCCCAGACTGCACTGCTCCTCACCCCCAGACTGCACTGCTCCTCACCCCCAGACTGCATTGCTCTTCACCCCCAGACTGCACTGCTCCTCACCCCCAGACTGCACTGCTCCTCACCCCCAGACTGCACTGCTCCTCATCCCCAGATTGCGCTGCTCCTCAACCCCAGACTGCACTGCTCCTCACCCCCAGACTGCACTGCTCCTCACCCCCAGACTGCACTGCTCCTCACCCCCAGACCTCACTGCTCCTCACCCCCAGACTGCACTGCTCCTCATCCCCAGACTGCACTGCTCCTCACCCCCAGACTGCACTGCTCCTCACCCCCAGACTGCACTGCTCCTCACCCCCAGACTGCACTGCTCCTCACCCCCAGACTGCACTGCTCCTCACCCCCAGACCTCACTGCTCCTCACCCCCAGACTGCACTGCTCCTCACCCAACACTGCACTGCTCCTCACCCCTAGACTGCACTGCTCCTCACCCCCAGACTGCACTGCTCCTCACCCCCAAACTGCACTGCTCCTCACCCCCAGACTGCACTGCTCCTCACCCCCAGACTGCACTGCTCCTCACCCCCAGACTGCACTGTTCCTCACCCCCAGACTGCACTGCTCCTCATCCCCAGACTGCACTGCTCCTCACCCCCAGACTGCACTGCTCCTCATCCCCAGATTGCACTGCTCCTCACCCCTAGACTGCACTGCTCCTCAACCCCAGACTGCACTGCTCCTCATCCCCAGATTGCACTGCTCCTCACCCCTAGACTGCACTGCTCCTCACCCCCAGACTGCACTGCTCCTCACCCCCAGACTGCACTGCTCCTCATCCTCAGACTGCACTGCTCCTCATCCTCAGACTGCACTGCTCCTTATCCCTAGACTGCACTGCTCCTCATCCCCAGACCGCACTGCTTCTCCTCACCATATTGTTCAAAACTTCATATTGTTTCCACATATGGTTATATTGTGTTTATATAGAAGCACAGGGCAGTGTTATATAGAGATCCCCTCCTGTGAAGGGGTTAGACAGCTATAATAATAATTCAAGGGTAGGAATCCTGGACACCCTGTCCATCTTTTGCTGCCTTGACTCTTCACAACCATATTCCACAAAGACTGTCTTTATCCAATTATGTGTTTCCCAACCCGGGTGCCTCCAGCTGTTGCAAAACTACAACTTCCAGTATGCTGGAGGACTGTGCAGCTGTAACTGTATGACCACACAGTTCTCTTTACAATTATAGAGATGAGTGCAGGGAGGGGATAGAGAGGACTGTGCAGCTGTAACTGAGTGAAAATACATTTCTCTAGGATCATAAAGATGAGTGCAGGGAGGGGATAGAGAGGACTGTGCAGCTGTGACTGTATGACCACACCGTTCTCTATGATCAGAGAGATGAGTGCAGGGAGGGGATAGAGAGGACTGTGCAGCTGTAATTGTATGACCACACAGTTCTATGATCATAGAGATGAGTGCAGGGAGGGGATAGAGAGGACTGTGCAGCTGTAATTGTATGACCACACAGTTCTGTATGATCATAGAGATGAGTGAAGGGAGGGGATAGAGAGGACTGTGCAGCTGTAATTGTATGACCACACAGTTCTCTATATGATCATAGAGATGAGTGCAGGGAGGGGATAGAGAGGACTGTGCAGCTGTAATTGTATGACCATACAGTTCTGTATGATCATAGAGATGAGTGCAGGGAGGGGATAGAGAGGACTGCGCAGCTGTAATTGTATGACCACACAGTTCTGTATGATCATAGAGATGAGTGCAGGGAGGGGATAGAGAGGACTGTGCAGCTGTAACTGTATGACCACACAGTTCTGTATGATCATAGAGATGAGTGCAGGGAGGGGATAGAGAGGACTGTGCAGCTGTAACAATATGACCACACAGTTCTCTCTCTGATCATAGAGATGAGGGCAGGGAGGGGATAGAGAAGACTGTGCAGCTGTAACTGTATGACCACACAGTTCTTTCTATGATCATAGAGATGAGGGCAGGGAGGGGATAGAGAAGACTGTGCAGCTGTAACTGTATGACCACACAGTCCTGGCTGTGATCTTAGAGAAGAGTGCAGGGAGGGGATAGAGAGGACTGTGCAGCTGTAACTGTATGACCATACAGTTCTCTCTATGATCATAGAGATGACTGCAGGGAGGGGAGAGAGGGAACTGTGCAGCTGTAACTGTGTGAATACACAGTTCTCTCTATGATCATAGAGATGACTGCAGGGAGGGGATAGAGAGGACTGTGCAGCTGTAACTGTATGAACACACAGTTCTCTCTATGATCATAGAGATGGCTGCAGGGAGGGGAGAGAGGGAACTGTGCAGCTGTAACTGTATGATCACACAGTTCTCTCTATGATCATAGATATGGCTGCAGGGAGGGGAGAGAGGGAACTGTGCAGCTGTAATTATATGACCACACAGTTCTCTCTATGATCATAGAGACACTGTGGCCAGCCATGGGCCCCCTGGGAATCTTAGGCCCCATGTGGCCACCCAAATGTCTATAATATAATCTGCCATTGTGCATATTGTAGTGGGTGGTCCACACCATGTCATTGGGCCCTGGCTGTTTGATTTCTAGGTCATTTACCATTTGTTGTGGCTACGACATTGGATCTTAATGTCATTATCTCCTTTTTGCTGCCAGTTTTGTGTTATACAATGTATTTAGTGTAATCCCAGCGTTCGTCTAATATCAATCGTCCGTTAGAGTGAATGAAATCCTAACCCGTGAGGTTATTCTATTATATTGTTCTCCGGTCGTAGTAACCTCGCTGTACGCGTAGATCCCGTTTTCCTGTTTACTTTGCTGGTGTATTACTTACATGGATCCTCTGGATAGTTATATTGTTTCCAGGGTTCATTTCGATGCTGCGGATTCATAATACAGATGTGGGGAGAAGAGACAGGAAAACAAGTCTTTATTTTGTATATATTTGTTTTGCGGACGATTTTCCAGACTTCTTCTCCCGCGTTCTCTGCTAATATAAACTGAGCGGCTCAGACACTCGGAATGTTTAGGTTATCGGAGCTTAAGGAGCAGTTCTGCTGGATGAGATGGATCGGTGACTGTCAAATATTTATTACTTAAAGGGCTTAACGTAAAACATGAGTTCTCCATAGATACACAATACTCTGCCATTAACCTCCTGCAGAGAGACACCTGAGAATCCAGCCTCTCCGCTGAGAAGCCATTTGTCTTATATTCTACTTGTGTCACCAGGGCTGAGGCTCAATGTCTATTACATTGACCATTATGGAAATCACTAGACCACATCTGGATACTGTATACAATGCAAAGCTCTAGTGTTTAAGAATTAAACAGAAAACTGGAGCGGGTCCCGGGGTGGGCAATGTTCATAGTAAATTGTGGGTACAACAGATACAAACAATCAGGACTATTTCTTTACTATTTCTCTAGAGATCTGTTTAATGAGGTTTTCTTACTTAGACCTATAAATAAAACAAGACGATGGTCTTCTATGCCTAAAGGAAGCCGAGTCCTAAAAAGACCCATTGACTTATACGTGCTCTATGTCATATATATATATATATATATATATATATATATATATATATGTAAAGTAAGTGTCTCATCACACCACCATATAAGGTACCGTGCCCCCTGATCAGCACTGGCGCTGGTTTCAAAGTCTCAGAAGCTGATTGGGATTAATGCCAAGTCAGAGATCTCCCCAGAAGGGAAGAGAACCCATCTGCAGACGGCTGTTTTGGGGTGCTTGCCCCTCGTCAGTACAGTGCAGGGTGTTCTGGCTTGGCTGAGGATGAGAGACCTGTAGCGACTAGCTGAAAGGGATGAGTATTTTCCTCAGGGAGAGGCACCGCTTTGCCTACATGTCTCTCATCCTCAGCCAAGCCAGAACATCCTGCTTCTCGGCCTTTTGGCTAAGATCAAGTGTAGTATCTGTTCTTATCAGTTTAGTGCTGGTGGAAGGCGACGCCAGTATGGAGCTGGTGGGGATGGGTGCTGCATGGTAGGGAGCAGGTGTACCAGGGCGTTCCGGGGCTGATTCTGAGGAATCAGCTTGACGGCTGCCCCTATGTCACCTGTTATCTCCGGGTCTGGCCATGAGGCTGAGAGGGTCTAGAGCCGAGGTACTTTAGTGCCTCTGGGAGTGGTGACCCCGAGGTGCAGAAACTCACTGGGTGTATTGGCTCACTGAGTTGAAGCACGGGCACCATAATCTCTTCACCTTGTGGCACTCACCTCTTGATTCCCGGCCTTCTTGCTAGGATCAGAGAAATTAGTTCCGGCCGAATGTCCGGGCAGTATATCTGTGCACATTCACTTATTTATTTTTGTCTCACTGTGTCACTTTTTGCGTGTTGTGTGTCCACAGGATTGTTAGGATGCAGAAGTCCTTCTGGGTGTCCCTCCTGGCGGTCTAGGGGAGGTGTGTGTGGCCATTAGGTTCCGCACCTCCCTGCAAACACCCTGGGTACTCCTGCTTTGGCAGGGTACCTACCGTTATCGGCTCTGCAGGCAGATACCATCGCTAACGCCAAGGGGGATGCCGGGAGCATTTGTGGTCCCTTAGTAGCTTCGGCGAAAAGGGACATCGAACCTGGAACCTCGCAGGTACCTTTTGGTCCGGAGGCGAAGGGTAAGGTTTGTTGGGTGCCTCCCTCCTATCGGAGAAGGGCTTGCGATAGACCGCATCCTCTGTGCACGTTTTTTTAGTGTAACACGTTTGCACTTTTTCTTGCACTTTGGGTGATTCGAGAACACGTTCCTCGGCTCTTAGATAAAAAAAAATAAAAATAAAAGTTTGTACACCTTCTCATTCAAAGAGTTTTCTTTATTTTGATGACTATGAATATTGTAGATTCACACTGAAGGCATCAAAACTATGAATTAACACATGTGGAATTATAGACATAACAAAAAAGTGTGAAACAACTGAAAATCTGTCATATTCTAGGTTCTTCCTTTTGCTGAGATTCCGGCTTTGCACACTCTTGGATTCTCTGGATGAGCTGTAATCACCTGAAATGGTCTTCCAACAGTCTTGAAGGAGTTCCCATGATGCTTAGCACTTGTTGCCCTTTTTGCCCTCACTCTGCGGTCCAGCTCACCCCAAACCATCTGGATTGGGTTCAGGTCCGGTGACTATGGAGGTCAGGTCATCTGGGGCCGCACCCATCACTCTTCTTCTTGGTCACATAGCCCTTACACAGCCTGGAGGGGGTTGGGGTCATTGTCCTGTTGAAAAATAAATGATGGTCCAACTAAACGCAAACCGGATGGAATAGCAGCCGCTGCAAGATGCTGTGGTAGCCATGCTGGTTCAGGATGCCTTCAATTGTGAATAAATCCCCAACAGTGCCACCAGCAAAGCCCCCCCCCCCCACACCATCACACCTCCTCCTCCACACCATCACACCTCCTCCTCCACACCATCACACCTCCTCCCCCACACCATCACACCTCCTCCTCCATGCTTCACGGTGGGAATCAGGCATGTAGAGTCCATCCGTTCACCTTTTCTGCGTCGCATAAAGACACGGTGGTTGGAACCAAAGATCTCAAATTTGGACTCATCAGACCAAAGCACAGATTTCCACTGGTCTAATGTCCATTCCTTGTTTTCTCTCTTCTGCTTGTTGTCTGTCCTTAGCAGTGGTTTCCTAGCAGATCTTCTACCATGAAGGCCTCTCACAGTCTCCTCTGTTGTTCTAGAGATGTGTCTGCTCTAGAACTCTGTCCGGCATTGACATGCTCTCTAATCTGAGCTGCTGTTAACCTGCGATTTCTGAGATTGCTGGTGATTCGGATGAACTTCTCCTCCGCAGCAGACGTGACTCTTGGTCGTCCTTTCCTGGGGCGCTCCGCATGTCAGCCAGTTTCTTTGTAGCTCTTGATGCTTTTTGTGACTGCACTTGGGGACACTTTCCACCTAGAATATGACAGATTCTCAGTTGTTTCACACTTTTTTGTTATGTCTATAATTCCACGTGTTAATTCATAGTTTTGATGCCTTCAGTGCGAATCTACAATATTCATAGTCATGAAAATAAAGAAAACTCTTTGAATGAGAAGGTGTCCAAACTTTTGGTCTGTACTGTATATGTTACCTGTCAGTGTAATCTGGTCTGTGATGATGAGGAGGCTGCGGAGAAGTGATCTTTACAGAACAGGAGGAGTCAGTCTATAGTGGGTGGTGGATCCTGTGTTATCTATATATAGGTGTTACCTGTCAGTGTAATCCTGTCTGTGATGATGAGGAAGAGACTGCGGAGAAGTGATCTCTACAGAACAGGTGTCAGTCTATAGTGGGTGGTGGATCCTGTGGTATCTATATATAGGTGCTACCTGTCAGTGTAAACCTGCCTGTGATGATGAGGAGGAGACTGCGGAGAAGTGATCTCTACAGAACAGGTGTCAGTCTATAGTGGGTGGTGGATCCTGTGTTATCTATATGTTACCTGTCAGTGTAATCCTGTCTGTGATGATGATGAGGAGACTGCTGAGAAGTGATCTCTACAGAACAGGGTGTGTCAGTCTATCTTCAACTGTGAGAGACAGAATCCAAAACAAAAATCCAGAAAATCACATTATATGATTTTTTTTTTTTATAATTTATTAGCATTTTATTGCATGACATAAGTATTTAATCACCTACCAACCAGTAAGGCCCCTTTCACACTATAAAAATTCATCCGTAATGAACGTCCGTCATACAAATCTTGAAAATCGGCCATTAAACGGGCGTTAGAAAATCCTATTATAGTCTATATGATTTTTCTAATAGCCGTTTTAACCCGTTATTTTCCTGACGGGCGAATGAACGGAAGAAATAGTGCATAGAGAAGCAACAACTGTTGGCGCAATTATTAGAAAATGGAAGAAGTACGAAATGACGTTCAATCTCCCTCGATTTGGGGCTCCATGCAAGATCTCACCTTGTGGGGCATCAATGATCATGAGGAAGGCGAGGGATCGGCCAGAACTACACAACAGGACCTGGTCAATGAACTGAAGAGAGCTGGGACCACAGTCTCCAAGAAAACCATTAGTAACACACCACACCGTCATGGATTAAAATCCTGCAGTGTCTGCAAGGTCCCCCTGCTCAAGCCAGCGCATGTCCAGGCCTGTCTGAAGTTTACCAATGATCATCCAGATGATCCAGAGGAAAAATGGGAGAAGGTCATGTGGTCTGATGAGATAAAAATAGAGCTTTTTGGGCTAAACTCCGCTCGCCCTTTTTTGAGGAAGAAGAAGGATGAGTACAACCCTAAGAACACCATCCCAACCTTGAAGCATGGAGGAGGAAACATCATTTATTGGGGCTGCATTTCTGCAAAGGGAACAGGACAACTGCACCGTATTCAGGGGAGGATAGATGGGGCCATGTATTGTGAGATCCTAGCCAATAAGCTCCGTCCCTCAGTAAGAGCATTGGAGATGGGACGTTGCTGGGTCTTCTAAACATGACAACAATCAACATACAGCCAGGGCAACTAAAGAGTGGCTCTGTAAGAAGCATCTCAAGGTCCTGGAGTGGCCTAGCCAGTCTCCAGACCTGAACCCAATGGAAAATCTCTGGAGGGAGCTGAAAGTCTGTATTGCCCAGCGACAGCCCCGAAACCTGAAAGATCTGGAGAAGGTCTGTATGGAGGAGTGCGCCAAAATCCCTGATGCAGTGTGTGCAAAACTGGTCAAGAACTACACGAAACGTTTCATCTCTGTAACTGCAAACAAAGGTTTCTGGACCAAATATTAAATTATGCTTTTCTGATGTATCAAATACTTATGTCATGCAATAAAATGCAAATTATTTTTTTTTATAAACCATATAATATGATTTTCTGGATTTTATGTTTTAGATTTCGTCTCTCACAGTTGAAGATAAAAATGACAGACCTCTTCATGCTTTGTAAGTAGGAAAACCTGTAAAATAAGCAGTGTATCAAATACTTCTTCTCCCCAATATATATATATATATAACCCCAGAGTTATGCAGCTGAAGAGTCGCAGCATTGACATGGGTCCATAGTATGATTTGTCAGCTGCATACTATTCTTCTGGAGTTACCTTTTGTTGTACTTCTGCCATGGTTTTTTATTTGTCGCATTTTCTGCAGCCCTCTGCAGGTTTCATCACTTTTGAGTAACTCTCCCTGTAGGGTTGGTACCTCTCCAATAGGAGGCAGCCAGAGGTGTAACTTGTAGCTTCTGGGCCCCAATGCAAAATCTGTAATGGGGCAAATGTCTACCATGTCCCATTCATGCTATTGGGCTCCCTCAGTCATAGGACCCCGGCAGGGACGTGCACAGACATTTTAGGGGGCAGGGGCTGAACTGAAAAAAAAGGGCACTTCCCATTATTATTTATATAAATGTCCACATAATAATGCCAGACTGCCCAAGGCCATTTTAGGAGTGACATCAAAAGGGCAGGGGCTCAAGCCCCTTTTATAGTCAGGGCCGCCATCAGGGGGGGGGGGGTACAACCCATACACCTGTAAGGGGCCCAGAGCATCAGGGGGGCCCGGCTGGCCCTGTCCTTTTTTTTTTATTTTAAAGCTTGTCAGTGAGTGACTGTGTCTGTCAATCACTGACCGCTGGGGGCCCGTCATTGTACACTGCGCTGACTGATTGACTGACTACATACAATCAGTCAATCAGTCAGAATTCTTTGAAAAGGCCGCGGGCCCCCTAAAACACTGGGCCGGCCCTACCGGGGACCCTGTGCACACATAACGGGGCAGCCAGTCTTGCCCCGTCACTAAACTGGTACTTACATCTGCCTGTGGGGACTTGCTGGAGGAGGTGCGCGCAGTGAGTGACGTCATTGCAAGCGCCACGCCGGGACACTGACATCCTGCGCGGCGTGTGCGATGATGTCACTTAAAGCGCGCACCTCTGCCAGGCAGATGTAAGTAGCTCAGGCCGTGTGAGAGTGTGAGTGAGTGAGTGCTTCCTAATGTGGGGAATTTATGCAACGCTACCTAATGTGGGGAATCTATGCTATGCTACCTAATGTGGGTAATCTATGCTATGCTACCTAATGTGGGTAATCTATGCTATGCTACCTAATGTGGGGAATTTATGCTATGCTCCCTAATGTGGGGAATTTATGCTAGGCTACCTAATGTGGGGAGTTTATGCTACGCTACCTAATGTGGGAAATTTATGCTACGCTACCTAATGTGGGGAATTTAGGCTACGGTACCTAATGTGGGGAATTTATGCTACGCTACCTAATGTGGGGAATTTATGCTACGCTACCTAATGTGGGGAATTTATGCTACGCTACGTAATGTGGGGAATTTATGCTACGCTACCTAATGTGGGGAATTTATGCTACGCTACCTAATGTGGGGAATTTATGCTACGCTACCTAATGTGGGGAATTTATGCTACACTACCTAATGTGGGGAATTTATGCTACGCTACCTAATGTGGGAAATTACACGCTGTGTAAGGGGCCCCAAAATTCCTGATGGCAGCCCTGTTTCTAGTCAACGTGTGCACGTCCCAGGACCCTGGTGTGACCGCTACCTCTCCACCCCCAGTAGCTATGCCCCTGGAGGCAGCGGAGAGCTCATTTCCTTTTGGAGGACAAATGCTTTGTGAATATTTTTCTTCCCCATGGAGCATTGCATGGTCTATATAGTCTGCATACACCAATTGGCGGTCTACCCCCCCCCCCCCCCAGTCCAACAGCAAGAATAGTATTACATATGGGGTCATTCTTACCATCAAAATGGTGTAAGTCAGTGGTCTCCAAACTGTGGCCCTCCAGATGTTGCAAAACTACAACTCCCAGCATGCCTGGGAATTGTGGTTTTGCAACATCTGGAGGGCCACAGTTTGGAGACCACTGTTGTAAGTCAATAGGGCCTGTTATTCACCACTTGGATTTGTCATCGACAACAGATATAAACAGAAGCCATGAACCCAGTGTGAACAGATCCCAACAAAATAATCATAAAAATGAAGTAATAAAGGAATTTACTATTGTAAATTAAACGGGGGTTAAAGGGGTTATCCAGGAAAAAACGTTATTTTATATATCAACTGGCTCCAGAAAGTTAAACAGATTTGTAAATTACTTCTATAAAAAAAAATCTTAATCCTTTCAGTACTTATGGGCTGCTGAAGTTGAGTTGTTCTTTTCTGTCTAAGTGCTCTCTGATGACACCTGTCTCAGAGTAGAAGCAAATCCCCATAGCAAACCTCTTCTACTCTGTGCAGTTCCCGAGACAGACAGAGATGTCAGCAGAGAGCACTGTTGCCAGATGGAAAAGAACAACTCAACTTCAGCAGCTGATAGTTATTGGAAGGATTAAGATTTTTTAATAGAAGTAATTTACAAATCTGTTTAACTTTCTGGAGCCAGTTTATATATATATATATATATATATATATATATATATATATATATATATATGAAAAAGTTTTTTCCTGGAATACCCCTTTAATTTTTCGATGGTAAATGTGAACTATAATACAGACAATTCTCATATAATAGCCGGACTTTCTTAGTTCCCTTCTGTGCTTCAGCATTTGCCAAAAATAATTTTAGGTTTTAATTTATGAAAACACCTAAATATACAAAAACATTTCTGCCAAGTAAATCCGCACGAGTATGCAACAATTGGAATTTATCTTGTAAAAACGATTCCTTCGCGGAATATAGACTTTCGCCTGGTTTGTAGTTATATATTGCTTTTCCATACCTTCGGCTACTCCCCGGCTGCCAAATGTGGTCGGAAAATTGTAGGGCGAGAAAAGCGAAAAGCAGAACAATAAAGTGGAGGCAGAAATATAAAATCAATACACAGAATGTGAGGCTTCTGGGGAGCGTCCAGATTGGCGCGAGGGAAGAGTTGGGAGAGTTATGGGGAGCGATTCACTACACATGGAGATCGGCCAATCCCGCCGCCATCTTCTCTTTACTTTGTCGTCTTATTGTTTCATCTCTCCCCAAATAGAAATTGCTCACGAATAAACATCAGGGAAGAGTTCATGCTGAAGGGGCAGGAAAAAATCTGAAATACAAATATAAAATAATATATAAAAAGTAACATTTTTTCCTGAAGAAAATTAAACTATAAAACTTTTCTTTCTAACTTATCAAAGGCGGCTTGATGTGGAGCAGATTTTATCTGGAGGCTGCTATACCTATTAAATGCATATAGCCAAACCTCCGACAGGAAAGGCCAACTCTCTAGTGTATGGGGGTGGCTGACTCTACGGCAGGATAGGCCAACTCTCTAGTGTATGGGGGTGGCTGACTCTACGGCAGGATAGGCCAATCTCTAGTGAATGGGGGTGGCTGACTCTACGGCAGGATAGGCCAACTCTCTAGTGTATGGGGGTGTCTGACTCTACGACAGAATAGGCCAACCATCTAGTGTGTGGGGGTGTCTGACTCTACGACAGGATAGGCCAACCATCTAGTGTATGGGGGTGGCTGACTTTACGACAGGATAGGCCAACTCTCTAGTGTATGGGGGTGTCTGACTCTACGACAGGATAGGCCAACCATCTAGTGTATGGGGGTGGCTGACTTTACGACAGGATAGGCCAACTATCTAGTGTATGGGGGTGTCTGACTCTACGACAGGATAGGCCAACTCTCTAGTGTATGGGGGTGTCTGACTCTACGGCAGGATAGGCCAACTCTCTAGTGTATGGGGGTGTCTGACTCTACGGCAGGATAGGCCAACCATCTAGTGTATGGGGGTGTCTGACTCTACAGCAGGATAGGCCAACCATCTAGTGTATGGGGGTGGCTGACTCTACGGCAGGATAGGCCAACCATCTAGTGTATGGGGGTGGCTGACTCTACGACAGGATAGGCCAACTCTCTAGTGAATGGGGGTGGCTGACTCTACGACAGGATAGGCCAACCATCTAGTGTATGGGGGTGTCTGACTCTACGACAGGATAGGCCAACCATCTAGTGTATGGGGGTGGCTGACTCTACGGCAGGATAGGCCAACCATCTAGAGTATGGGGGTGGCTGACTCTACGACAGGATAGGCCAACCATCTAGTGTATGGGGGTGTCTGATTCTACGGCAGGATAGGCCAACCATCTAGTGTATGGGGGTGTCTGACTCTACGACAGGATAGGCCAACCATTTAGTGTATGGGGGTGTCTGGACTCTCAATTGAAAGTAGAAAAAAGGGGGTGGGCATGTTGAACTGTAGTGGGCCACAAAATTTTGCTCTCACAGATGATAAGCCACCAGAGGAGGGAGGGGACAGAGGAGTCTAGAAGAGAACAGAGGAGTCTGGAGGAGGCAGCAGAGTCTCAAGGAGGGGAGGTGTTTAGAGGGAGCAGAGTAGTCTGGAGGAGGGGGCAGAGGGGTCTGGGGGGGGTAGAGGAGTCTATAGGGGGGGGGGTCGAGGGTTCTGGAAAAGGACATATGAGTCTAGAGGAGGACAGAGGAGTCTGAAAGGGACAGAGGGGTCTGAAGGAGGAGGATAGAGGGGTCTGGAGGAGGAGGACAGAGTAGTCTGGAGGAGAGGACAGAGGAGTCTGGAGAAAGGGGACAAAGGATTCTGAAGGAGGAGGACAGAGGATTCTGGGGGAAGAGGAGGACAGAGGTGTCTGGAGGAGGACAGAGGAGTCTGGAGGAGATGGCAGAGGAGTCTGGAGGAGAGGACAGAGGGGTCTGGAGGAGGAGGACAGAGGAGTCTGGAGGAGGAGGACAGAGGAGTCTGGAGGAGGAGGACAAAGGGGTTTGGAGGAGGAGGATAGAGGAGTCCGGAGGAGAGGACAGAGGAGTCTGGAGAAAGGGGACAAAGGATTCTGAAGGAGGAGGACAGAGGAGTCTGGGGGAAGAGGAGGACAGAGGAGTCTGGAGGAGAGGACAGAGGAGTCTGGAGGAGATGACAGAGGGGTCTGTAGGAGGAGGACAGAGGAGTCTGGAGGAGGCGGACAGAGGAGTCTGGAGGAGGAGGACAAAGGGGTTTGGAGGAGGAGGACAGAGGAGACTGGAGGAGGAGGACAGGGGGTCTAGGGGAAGATGAGGACAGAGGAGTCTGGAGGAGGAGGAGAACAGAGTGGTCTGGAGGAGGGCAGAGGAGTCTGGAGGAGGAGAACAGAGGCGTCTGGAGGAAGAGGACAGAGGAGTCTAGAGGTAAACAGCGGAGTCAAGAGGGGGGCAGAGGAGTCCTTTCTCATACTGGTGTGGTGGTGGTGGTGGTGTCCCGGTACAGAAGCTAGTCCTGTACCATCCTTGGGTCCCCTCAGGAAGAGTCCCTTAGGTCCATAGGGCTCTCCTGCAGGGCTCCACCCCTTGTTGTCTCATATAAATACAATGTACATTCGTTATGTGTATCTATTGTTCATATGTATAAAGTTGTACAGTTTGTATAAAAAGTATAGGACCTTCCTTGGTCATGTGACCTACTGTCATGTGATATACCCAGAGTTCCATGGGCACAGGAACCCTTGGCATTAGCAACCAATGGGCTTTAGTCCAGCCCCCTAGTATATAAGGGGCTTTAGTCTCTCAGTTACACTAAAGCAGCATCAATCCCTGCACAACTGCATCTAGGCCAAAGCCTAAGGAACAGCAGCCAAATCCAGTGACTACTACTCAGCCAAGGAATATATTAGTAGCACAGTGGCCTGCCTAAATATCTCAATAACTACAAGTCCAAGCAAGCCTGCGAGATATCCTGTATCCGGGTTGCCTCAGTGGAAACTGCTTTACTGTAAAGACTGTTCCCTGAATATTCCAAGTAAAAGTTCCAGTTATTGCAAAACCCTTGCCCCGGACATTCCTTTATCGCGTGCCGTTTCTGGGCTGGTTGTCGGTGGTTATTATACCGAAACAACCGCATCCTGGCGTCACGAACACGAAGCTGTTAACAACATCTTGCCCCAGGGTTAATACCACCAGACCCTGCTACATACTGCAACACCCTATGGTCAGCACACTGGCGCCCCTCTTGGTGCAGTCACCTTGTATACTTCTAAATGCTGCGGAGGAAAAAGGGTGAAAGCGTCGAAGATACTTCGACTCTGTTCCCATGTTTGACCCTAAATCAAACCGGTAGGTAACACGGCGGGCCCACACCCATCGGGGTGTTCCAGGATCACACATCGGAGTTCCCCGCTATAATCTGATATTTTACATTCTCACGTCCCCGGCGAGGAGCTCGTCTTTCTGCGGTTTCGCCTTCTCATCTGATTATAATGGAGACTTCCCTCTTCTTTAATAAACTCGGTTTTATCAGGTCACTTTGTGCAGAGTTCACATCCTCTCACAGAGACGTCTCTTCCAGGAAAGTTTGGCCCTTTTCTAATCTTCTCTGAAAAGGGATTAATATGCCTGAAAGTTAATAGGATTGAGCAGAATAATGGAGAAATACAAAGCGGGCGATAGAAGCCGGACGTGTCCATGCGATGTATGCGGGCGATGTAAACCCAAAATAATTCCCATCACTTGTATTTCCTAATCCAGAGACAATTACATCTTGTTGGTTTCCCTGTTAGAACATGAGACTGTCGGGGGCCAGTAAGAACATGAGACTGTCGGGGGCCAGTAAGAACATGAGACTGTCGGGGGCCAGTAAGAACATGAGACTGTCGGGGGGCCAGTAAGAACATGAGACTGTCGGGGGGCCAGTAAGAACATGAGACTGTCGGGGGCCAGTAAGAACATGAGACTGTCGAGGGGCCAGTAAGAACATGAGACTGTCGGGGGCCAGTAAGAACATGAGACTGTCGGGGGCCAGTAAGAGCATGAGACTGTCGGGGGGCCAGTTAGAACATGAGACTGTCGGGGGGCCAGTAAGAAAATGAGACTGTCGGGGGGCCAGTAAGAACATGAGACTGTCGGGGGCCAGTAAGAACATGAGACTGTCGGGGGCCAGTAAGAACATGAGACTGTCAGGGGCCAGTAAGAACATGAAACTGTCGGGGGCCAGTAAGAACATGAGACTGTCGGTGGGCCAGAAAGAACATGAGACTGTCGGGGGGCCAGTAAGAACATGAGACTGTCAGGGGGCCAATAAGAACATGAGACTGTCGGGGGGCCAGTAAGAACATGAGACTGTCGGGGGGCCAGTAAGAACATGAGACTGTCGGGGGGCCAGTAAGAACATGAGACTGTCGGGGGGCCAATAAGAACATGAGGCTGTCGGGGGGCCAGTAAGAACATGAGACTGCCGGGGGGCCAGTAAGAACATGAGACTGTCGGGGGGCCAGTAAGAACATGAGACTGTCGGGGGCCAGTAAGAACATGAGACTGTCGGGGGGCCAGTAAGAACATGAGACTGTCGGGGGGCCAGTAAGAACATGAGACTGTCAGGGGCCAGTAAGAACATGAGACTGTCGGGGGCCAGTAAGAACATGAGACTGTCGGGGGCCAGTAAGAGCATGAGACTGTCGGGGGGCCAGTTAGAACATGAGACTGTCGGGGGGCCAGTAAGAACATGAGACTGTCGGGGGGCCAGTAAGAACATGAGACTGTCGGGGGCCAGTAAGAACATGAGACTGTCGGGGGCCAGTAAGAACATGAGACTGTCAGGGGCCAGTAAGAACATGAAACTGTCGGGGGCCAGTAAGAACATGAGACTGTCGGTGGGCCAGAAAGAACATGAGACTGTCGGGGGGCCAGTAAGAACATGAGACTGTCAAGGGGCCAATAAGAACATGAGACTGTCGGGGGGCCAGTAAGAACATGAGACTGTCGGGGGGCCAGTAAGAACATGAGACTGTCGGGGGGCCAGTAAGAACATGAGACTGTCTGGGGGCCAATAAGAACATGAGACTGTCGGGGGGCCAGTAAGAACATGAGACTGCCGGGGGGGCCAGTAAGAACATGAGACTGTCGGGGGGCCAGTAAGAACATGAGACTGTCGGGGGCCAGTAAGAACATGAGACTGTCGGGAGGCCAGTAAGAACATGAGACTGTCGGGGGGCCAGTAAGAACATGAGACTGTCAGGGGCTAGTAAGAACATGAGACTGTCAGGGGGCCAGTAAGAACATGAGACTGTCGGGGGCCAGTAAGAACATGAGACTGTCGGGGGGCCAGTAAGAACATGAGACTGTCGGGGGCCAGTAAGAACATGAGACTGTCGGGGGGCCAGTAAGAACATGAGACTGTCGGGGGCCAGTAAGAACATGAGACTGTCGGGGGCCAGTAAGAACATGAGACTGTCGGGGGGCCAGTAAGAACATGAGACTGTCGGGTGCCAGTAAGAACATGAGACTGTCGGGGGGCCAGTAAGAACATGAGACTGTTGGGGGGCCAGTAAGAACATGAGACTGTCGGGGGCCAGTAAGAACATGAGACTGTCGGGGGGCCAGTAAGAACATGAGACTGTCGGGGGGCCAGTAAGAACATGAGACTGTCGGGGGGGGGGGGGGCAGTAAGAACATGAGACTGTCGGGGGGCCAGAATGAACATGAGACTGTCGGGGGGCCAGTAAGAACATGAGACTGTCAGGGGCCAGTAAGAACATGAGACTGTCGGGGGCCAGTAAGAACATGAGACTGTCGGGGGGCCAGTAAGAACATGAGACTGCCGGGGGCCAGTAAGAACATGAGACTGTCAGGGGCCAGTAAGAACATGAGACTGTCGGGGGGCCAGTAAGAACATGAGACTGTTGGGGGGCCAGTAAGAACATGAGACTGTCGGGGGGCCAGTAAGAACATGAGACTGTCGGGGGGCCAGTAAGAACATGAGACTGTCGGGGGGGGGGGGGGGGCAGTAAGAACATGAGACTGTCGGGGGGCCAGAATGAACATGAGACTGTCGGGGGGCCAGTAAGAACATGAGACTGTCGGGTGCCAGTAAGAACATGAGACTGTCGGGGGGCCAGTAAGAACATGAGACTGTTGGGGGGCCAGTAAGAACATGAGACTGTCGGGGGCCAGTAAGAACATGAGACTGTCGGGGGGCCAGTAAGAACATGAGACTGCCGGGTGGCCAGTAAGAACATGAGACTGTCGGGGGGGGGGCAGTAAGAACATGAGACTGTCGGGGGGCCAGAATGAACATGAGACTGTCGGGGGGCCAGTAAGAACATGAGACTGTCAGGGGCCAGTAAGAACATGAGACTGTCGGGGGGCCAGTAAGAACATGAGACTGTCGGGGGGCCAGTAAGAACATGAGACTGCCGGGGGCCAGTAAGAACATGAGACTGTCAGGGGCCAGTAAGAACATGAGACTGTCGGGGGGCCAGTAAGAACATGAGACTGTTGGGGGGCCAGTAAGAACATGAGACTGTCGGGGGGCCAGTAAGAACATGAGACTGTTGGGGGGCCAGTAAGAACATGAGACTGTCGGGGGGCCAGTAAGAACATGAGACTGTCGGGGGGCCAGTAAGAACATGAGACTGTCGGGGGGCCAGTAAGAACATGAGACTGTCGGGGGGGGGGGGGCAGTAAGAACATGAGACTGTCGGGGGGCCAGAATGAACATGAGACTGTCGGGGGGCCAGTAAGAACATGAGACTGTCAGGGGCGAGTAAGAACATGAGACTGTCGGGGGGCCAGTAAGAACATGAGACTGTCGGGGGGCTAGTAAGAACATGAGACTGTCGGGGGGCCAGTAAGAACATGAGACTGTCGGGGGGCCAGTAAGAACATGAGACTGTCGGGGGGCCAGTAAGAACATGAGACTGTCGGGGGGCCAGTAAGAACATGAGACTGTCGGGGGGCCAGTAAGAACATGAGACTGTCGGGGGGCCAGTAAGAACATGAGACTGTCGGGGGGGGGGGCAGTAAGAACATGAGACTGTCGGGGGGCCAGAATGAACATGAGACTGTCGGGGGGCCAGTAAGAACATGAGACTGTCAGGGGCCAGTAAGAACATGAGACTGTCGGGGGCCAGTAAGAACATGAGACTGTCGGGGGGGCCAGTAAGAACATGAGACTGCCGGGGGCCAGTAAGAACATGAGACTGTCAGGGGCCAGTAAGAACATGAGACTGTCGGGGGGCCAGTAAGAACATGAGACTGTTGGGGGGCCAGTAAGAACATGAGACTGTCGGGGGGCCAGTAAGAACATGAGACTGTCGGGGGGCCAGTAAGAACATGAGACTGTCGGGGGGGGGGGGCAGTAAGAACATGAGACTGTCGGGGGGCCAGAATGAACATGAGACTGTCGGGGTGCCAGTAAGAACATGAGACTGTCGGGTGCCAGTAAGAACATGAGACTGTCGGGGGGCCAGTAAGAACATGAGACTGTTGGGGGGCCAGTAAGAACATGAGACTGTCGGGGGCCAGTAAGAACATGAGACTGTCGGGGGGCCAGTAAGAACATGAGACTGCCGGGTGGCCAGTAAGAACATGAGACTGTCGGGGGGGGGCAGTAAGAACATGAGACTGTCGGGGGGCCAGAATGAACATGAGACTGTCGGGGGGCCAGTAAGAACATGAGACTGTCAGGGGCCAGTAAGAACATGAGACTGTCGGGGGGCCAGTAAGAACATGAGACTGTCGGGGGGCCAGTAAGAACATGAGACTGCCGGGGGCCAGTAAGAACATGAGACTGTCAGGGGCCAGTAAGAACATGAGACTGTCGGGGGGCCAGTAAGAACATGAGACTGTTGGGGGGCCAGTAAGAACATGAGACTGTCGGGGGGCCAGTAAGAACATGAGACTGTTGGGGGGCCAGTAAGAACATGAGACTGTCGGGGGGCCAGTAAGAACATGAGACTGTCGGGGGGCCAGTAAGAACATGAGACTGTCGGGGGGCCAGTAAGAACATGAGACTGTCGGGGGGGGGGGGGGGGGGGCAGTAAGAACATGAGACTGTCGGGGGGCCAGAATGAACATGAGACTGTCGGGGGGCCAGTAAGAACATGAGACTGTCAGGGGCCAGTAAGAACATGAGACTGTCGGGGGGCCAGTAAGAACATGAGACTGTCGGGGGGCTAGTAAGAACATGAGACTGTCGGGGGGCCAGTAAGAACATGAGACTGTCGGGGGGCCAGTAAGAACATGAGACTGTCGGGGGGCCAGTAAGAACATGAGACTGTCGGGGGGCCAGTAAGAACATGAGACTGTCGGGGGGCCAGTCAGCTAAAGCCGGAATAGTCAGGTCAGTCGCCAAATAAAAAGAGTTGTTGCTTTTTTAAGACCCTAAACTTGAATTCTCTCTCCCCCTATATAACATAATGCGCATTATTGACGTTATAAATTAGTGGTAATAAATGTTCCCATATTGGCTTCTTAAAGGGGTACTCCGGTGGGAAACTTTTTTTTAATTTTTTTTTAAATCAACTGGTGCCAGAAAGTTAAACAGATTTGTAAATTACTTCTATTAAAAAATCTTAATCCTTCCAGTACTTATTAGCTGCTGAATACTACTACAGAGGAAATTCTTTTCTTTTTGGAACACACAGCTCTCTGCTGACATCATGATCACAGTGCTCTCTGCTGACATCTCTGTCCATTTTAGGAACTGTCCAGAGCTGCATATGTTTTCTATGGGGATTTTCTCCTACTCGGGACAGTTCTTAAAATGGACAGAGGTGTCAGCAGAGAGCACTGTGCTTGTGATGTCAGCAGAGAGCTCTGTGTTCCAAAAAGAAAATAATTTCCTCTGTAGTATTCAGCAGCAAATAAGTACTGGAAGGATTAAGATTTTTTAATAGAAGTAATTTACAAATCTGTTTAACTTTCCCGCCACCTAGGGCGTGCGTGTGCCAGAGCTCTGAGATTTAAAGGGCCAGTGCGCCCTTAATTGGTGTTTGCACCTGTCCCTTCTCTATAAGTATGTGCACCTACCTCTTGCCGGATCTTTGTGTGCCCTGTGCCCCAGTGAAAGTGTTTATTGTGTCTTGCCTTACCGTGTTCCTGACCTACCTGCTCCGTGACCTGACCTTGCTCCTGTGCCCCCCGCTTACTGACCTCTTGCTACGTCCATGTTCTCGCTACCGTGCTGCCTGCCCTGACCTTCTGCTATCCTGATTACGAGTAACTATATTCCTCCTGTACCAGGTGCCGCCTGCCGCAGGAATTCCATCCCGCTTTGCGGCGGGCTCTGGTGAAAATCAGCGGCACCTTAGACTCCGCTCCCTGACACGGCCCACGCCATCATTCACACAGGCTCAACGGATTTACTACCTTCTTGCCGCTTACAGCAATGAGTCAAAAATGTGGGAAATCTGCCTGGAGGTATGAAGAGATATTGGTAATAAGGACACAAACTGGAGAGGCGAGAATTCCTGCGCAAAACCGAAAGAAACATAATATAATTCACAGATATGAGATGTGAAGGGCGGTGTTGGGTATTGTGGTGAAATAAGTCGGCCAGAAGATGCACCAAATATATCATACAGTGTGCAACAAACTAGGTGCATTAAAGGCGTATTCCATAAAAATAAAAAAACTATTTTTTTTTCATATTAACTGACTCCAGAAAGTTAAACAGATTTTTAAATGACTTCTATTAAAAAATCTTAATCCTAGCTTCAATTCACATGCAGTCCGCCTAGCCAAGGCTCCCTGTATGGATACCGAAAAAAAAGTGTACGCCGATCGTAGCTTCAATCCAGTCTCTGATGGTCCGCCTAGCCAAAGCTCTCTGTATGGATACCGGAAAAAAAAGTGTGCACCGATCGTAGCTTCAATCCACAGACTCTGATGGTCCGCCTAGCCAAGGCTCCCTGTATGGATACCGAAAAAAAAGTGTACGCCGATCGTAGCTTCAATTCACATGCAGTCCGTTTAGCCAAGGCGTATGGATCCCGAAAAAAAAGTGTGCACCGATCGTAGCTTCGTTCCACAGTCTCTAATTGTCCACCTGGTCAATTCGGCTCCCTGTATGGATACCAAAAAAAAGTGTGCACTGATCGTAGCTTCAATCCAGTCTCTGATGGTCCGCCTAGCCAAGGCTCCCTGTATGGATACCAAAAAAAAGTGTGCACTGATCGTAGCTTCAATCCAGTCTCTGATGGTCCGCCTAGCCAAAGCTCTCTGTATGGATACCGAAAAAAAGTGTGCACTGATCGTAGCTTCATTCCACAGTCTCTGATGGTCAACCTAGCCAAGGCTCCCTGTATGGATACCGAAAAAAAGTGTGCACCGATCGTAGCTTCATTCCACAGTCTCTGATGGTCCGCCTAGCCAAGGCTCCCTGTATGGATACCGAAAAAAAAAGTGTGTACCGATCATCGCTTCAATTCACATGCAGTCCGCCTAGCTAAAGCTCAGTATGGATACCAAAATAAGGTGTGCACGATCGTAGCTTCAATCCACAGTCTCTGATGGTCAACCTAGCCAAGGCAACTTGTATCGATACCGATCGTAGCTTCAATCCACATGCCGTCCGCCTAGCCAAGGCTCCCTGTATGGATACCAGTAAAAAGTGTGCACCGATCGTAGCTTCGTTCCAGACTCTGATGGTCCGCCTAGCCAAGGCTCTCTATATGGATACCCAGATCTTGTGAAGTCCATTCCCTTTTCTGACCAAAATGAAGTTCTTCCCTGTCAGGTGTGTAGCAGCATTTTCACCAGAAGGGATAGAGAATTCCGTGATGCCCACAAGCTACGTTTCGGGGTCCTCCCTTTTCTCAATCTCAGACTATGCAGGATGCTGACCACCATTTTTACTCAAACTTTCTAATGCTCATTCCGGTGAAAATAATATATTAATTATTGCTTATAGATAGAGACTTGTACATTATTAAAAAAACAATAAATACTAGTAAAAAATAAGAAAAAATAGTAGATGCTAAGAAAATACTCTGACTACAAATACACATTGAAATTGTGCCGCCTGGCACGAACCTGCATCTCTCCCTCTCAAGAATGCTGGAAGTCTCACGACCAAATGCTTGGGTAGTAACAGAGGCGTAGCTTGTAGCTTCTGGGCCCCGATGAAAAGTCTGCAACAGGGCCCCATATGCCAATCAAAATACTGGTCTCTTATGGGGCAGATGTGTTTTGGAGCCCAATTAGGCATGAGGACCCAGGCACGACTGCTACCTCTGCTACCTCTATAGCTACCCCCTTTACTTAAATGAGAGCCAAAGTGGAATCTTAACGTGTTTCGAGGCTACAGCGCCTCTTCCTCATATGTAAATATGACCGGAAGTTACAGGTATACTTTAAGGAAAATTTTAACTTTATGGTAAATTAAGTTGTTTTCCTAGAAAATCCTGAAAAACCCTTTTACAAGAGAACGGTCTGTGATGGGATTATCTAGCGGTATTTATATTTTGTTACTACGTCCTGGGCTGTGAATGGAGTTCAGTGTCACATATAGTATGTTATTTTTTTTTTTCCCTCTGGCGCTTGCCAATAGGATTATTATGGCACAGCATCGGTACGCTTACGGGAAGACGTCTTGAAGAAAAACTACTAAAATGAACCACAGCTCGCACAACACTCGCCCTGCATCCAGCAGCCGTGCCAGGGCCGTATCCGTATTAATTAGGCCTCGTTCTCCTGGTGTAGGTGTCGTAACGAAATCATAGCGTCCAAGATATACAATAATTTTAAAGCGTCTGGCAGGAGCCGTCCCCATAAATATTTATCAGGTCGTGTAGTTTCCAAGTCCACTTGAGGATTCTTTTTTTTTTTTTGTGTTTTAATCAAAATCTGATGCGAAGTGCGAGTAACGTCTTAGAATTGCACTTAACACTCTAATGCTTGAATGGATGATCACTCAGTCACATGACACATTTGGGAACATGGGACAGATCTCTCGTGGTTTCATTTACTTGCAGGAACTTCATGCATCGTCATGTTCTCATACGAAAAAAACAAAAAAATTCACAATCCAAAAATGTGTAAAATGATTAAACAACAACAACTTTATTTCATAACAATTGCAAAAAAAATCACAACTGACGATGCCACCGGCAAGTGGCGTTACAAGCGGGATTCGCCCCTCCCCCCCTCCCCCCCCACACACACTAGTTTGACAGCCCATGTCCCTTTCAGGTCAGTGTTTCTAAACCAGGCCGACTCCTGCTGTTGCAAAACTACAACTCCCAGCATGCCCGGACAGCCAAAGGCTGTCCGGGCATGCTGGGAGCTGTAGTTTTGCTACAGCTGGAGGCATCCTGATTTGGAAACACTGTGTAAACCTCACATCCGTGTTCCTGTCTCTGACTTTTATTTGCCATGATTTATTGGGATCTATGGAGCTAATCTCCTCCTTGTGTTTTACTGTCACGTTGGATGTCACGTCGTCATTAAGTGGACGGGTTTTAAGGGGTTCTCCACCATGAGGTGACTTTAGTACTTACCTGCCAGACAGTAATGGACATGCTTAGGAAGGATCCATGCTTGCTTTCACTGCTGCTGCTGCTAACACTGCTGTTTTCTTTTAGTGAAATGGCTATTTCCTGTAGTAGTTCCTTCCCTCCAACTACAAGCCCCAGAATCCCTTGTTTGTAAGTGTAAGGTCACTTTTCTCCCTCCCACACATCAGCCACCCCACTTATTGAAGCCCACCTAGGACAGTTCCCTGCAGCCCTGTGGAGAATAATCTCTCTCCCACCCAGAGGTCGCTCCACCCATTGAAGCACAGACAGGCTCCCTTTCAACACCTAACTAGTGATGTAATGTCCCGGGCTGCACTGCAACCTGTGAAAACCTGAGACCACACTCATTTTGTATGCTGTTAAAAAAAAAAAAAAGAGGGGAGCAAAGATCACATAAGGATTGCGAGACCACTATCAAACACAGGCACAGACACTAGATTATGAACAACACTAACTTTACAGCCCTTGTAGCATAGTCAAATAAAAAAAAATCCCCTTTAAAACAATAAAGTATATTTATTTGGACTACATGTTTCCAGAGGACCTGATGAAGAAGGTTCAATCTCTCGAAACGTGTACAAATACATTAGCTTTTTTGTTTTAAACCTGTCTGCTGATGGTTAGTGACTAATGCCGGTGAGTGCCGATGTGACATCCGAATTTTCAGCCATCCTTTGGGATTCCTCTTCCTATCTTCTGTTACTACAACTTTCCTGCCCTGGACTTCGGTATTAGATGTTGACTGTTCCCGACCATGAGAAAAAGTGCATTATATTTATGTATATAATGGTGGTTTTGCCCAGACTGCAACACGACCAGATGAGAACATCACCTTTCATGTATCTGCCGTTTACGCGTGAAAGATAACGACACTAGATAGCGCCATTCGCCTGTTCTTATTTCTTTTTAGATATCTGTATTAATGCACAAAAAGTTGTCGCTTCGAACATCGCTTCATGGTGGTCATGAAGTAGTGACTATGCTTAGTCTATTTCCCGAACGTACACTCATTGTATGATCTAAGGTCTAAATAACCCCACCCGGGATCCCATAGGCTGGAAGCATTAACTCTTCCCAAACCAAGGAGAATTATCAGAAAAACTGTTCAGACAAAAACCTAATGTCTGAACAGGACCCAAAGCAGAAAATACAAAATACAGATAAACGGACATTACATCAGGATCATACAGTTTTTCACAGGAATTGAATATTGGACTCAACACAAGGGGAAGCATCTTTTACTCTCATGTAGGCGGAAGGTAACACCCCTGCATCTTTGCAGTTTTTGACTTGATTCCTTTTTTTAAGTTTCTGTTGTGGATTATTCTGGACTTTTTTCTTTATATTGAAATATTTCTTAACGTAAAATAATCTTTTGTTCACAAAGCAGATCGGCCGCTGCCAGACAAATCAGTCTCTGCTCCATAAAATTGTAATTCAAGCTGGAGACACAAAATACACCAGGGACACCCCATGTACATTGAGTTCCCTTGTGTTGTCTGCCATTTTGACTCGAAGAATAGTGTTACATACCTCTCAATTCTTACACTCAGATATTGTGGAATCTGCAAACAAGACTCTGAATGGACCCTGCAATAAAGATGTGAACAGAGTCCTAATACCGGCTCCATACTGAAGTAGACACGTGTGTGACATCAATGTACACGGTCATCGTTACTCTCTGTTTCCTAACACTATAAGGGAAATTTACGAAAACTTGTCCAGAGGAAAAGTTGCTGAGTTGCCCATAACAACCAATCAGATCACTTCTTTCATTTTTCACAGGTCTTTTTAAAAATGAAAGCAGCTATCTGATTGGTTGCTATGGGCAACTTAGCAACTTTTCCTCTGCACAGGTTTTCATAAATCTCCCCCATGGAATTTTTCCCTTTGTCACCAGTAATAGTTTTACTTGCATTCATTGTACATACTAGATGTAGAATAAACCCCCATGGATACTATTTTTGGGGCACTTGAACTTTCGTCCACTTCCTGAGGTATTGTGTTGTATTGTATTGTGAGTGTATTGTGTTGTATTGTATTGTATTATATTGTATTGTATTGTTATGTATTGTGTTGAATTGTGTTGTGTTGTATTGTGTTGTTGTATTGTATTGTGTTGTTATGTATTGTGTTGTGTTGAATTGTGTTGTGTTGTATTGTGTTGTTATGTATTGTGTTGTGTTGAATTGTGTTGTGTTGTTATGTATTGTGTTGTGTTGAATTGTGTTGTGTTGTATTGTGTTGTATTGTATTGTCTTGTGTTGTTTTGTGTTGTGTTGTATTGTGTTGTATTTTATTGTGTTGTGTTGTATTGTATTGTGATGTATTGTGTTGTGTTGAATTGTGTTGTGTTGTATTGTGTTGTATTGTATTGTTTTGTGTTGTGTTTTATTGTGTGTGTGTATATTTCTGGCAACTTCACTCTCAGTTAAATATTGAGCTCCTGCCGATCTGTACCTGGGAACATTCATTTGAACTTCTGGTCTCCATTATTTTAAATGTCTGAACTTTGACCTCTGCTCTCCCTTGAACTTGCTCTTCATCCCATCAGCTTAGTTACTTGATTTCCATATGACCCTTCTCTTCTGACATCTCTGTTTTCCTATAGTGGGGGCAGCGACCTATGAATTCCTCGCAGACCTCAATGTGGGATTCCTAGGGAACACAAAGACAAAACATATCGTGCACACTCACTATCACTAGTCATGCAGCACCATTTGTTTTATACCAGCAAGGCTGCATCTATGCATTAAATTACTGTAACTGGGTCATGTGATCACCAGTCTGACTCAAAAAAAGCTTACTATGCTTAATGTGAGTGACAAAATGTCAGAACTGGGTCAGCTGACTTCCTGTGAACTAAAGGATGACATAATCACCTATCAGATCCCTCCCCACCACTCTACGCTCTATCTGCTAACTCTATGGGATCAGGATATATAGTAATTATACGCCTAGCCTCCAGCTCTATCTGTATACTGCTGCTTCTATCTCAATGAGATCAGGATATATAATAGTTATACACCTCCCCACAACAGCTCTATCTATATACGTCTGTTATCTCTATGGGATCAGTATATATAGTAGTTGTATATCTCCCCTCCAGCTCTATCTGTATACTGCTGCTATCTCTATGGGATCAGGATATATAGTAGTTATACACATCCCCACGACAGCTCTATCTGTATACGTCTACTATCTCTATGGGATCAGTATATATAGTAGTTGTATATTTCCCCTCCAGCTCTATCTGTATACTGCTGATATCGCTATGAAATCAGGATATATATTTATAGTATACACCTCCCCTCCAGCTGCCACTGCTATCTCTATTGGATCAGAACATATATATGTTTGTGTATATATATATATATATATATATACATATAGATATATTTATTTATTATAGTTTTTTAATTGTTATTTATTGTTTGTTTTTCCATTGACTGAACCTTTTAAACAATTAGTAAAGCAAATCTATAAGTCTTGGACACTTTTGTTTCTTTACTGCATTAAAACTACAAACCCAAAGTCTCCAAATTCTAGGTATCGGAGAGGCACATTACAGTCACACCCAAAAGAATCCGGGTGCGCCAAGAATAACTTGTTCTGTGACCCCCTCTTTGTTTTCGGGGTCATATAAACACCTTATGTATGTATTAATTGGCTTTTGTACTTTCTTTATTGCTTTATCTTGGATTATCATAAGAAAGGTCTTTCGGTTAGTTTAGCCCTTGAAGGCCAAGTCCTCGCTGTGCGGATGATGGAATAACCAGACGGAGGCCATTTATCCTGAATTCCCTCCAGTGGAATCTTGGATCTTGTGGAATGTCCTGGAGATGGATGTGGAGGAGATCCAGGTTGGGTGACAATTCTGATCCCCTCGTGTTTTGTGTTAGTTCATATGTTTTCTGTACGGAGACGACTGATTTCTTTGCCGCACCTTTCTGTGTCGGTGATAGAGTTGAGCCGGATTTAGGGCTCTCCAATTATTTGCTTTGGCCTCACATCCAATATTGTGTTAGATGGGTTTTCAGGAAATTCGACCCCGCTGACACCGGCCATGAGCGTCTACCAACAAAAATAAATAATAGGCGCATTTCGTAAGCCGATCTGTAAAACTAATATAGTGCGCGACTGTTGTAGTGTTTAGGCTTCAGTGTAATCACGTGTATAGGAACAATCCAGACTCCTACTAAGGGATCGGTAATGTATGGGATCGGGGGAACACATTGAGTGTATCCAGTCTGCTGTAAATGTAATTATAGATTAATAGCAAAAAAAGTAAAATACAAAAACCTAAAAGCAACAAACACATTGCCTGTAAAATGTTATCAGTAATAAGGTCTGGAAGATTAGACCCTGGTGGGAAGAGTTTGGCTGCAAATGGAATTTCCTAATGTGTTCCCTGTTATATTACAAAACCCTAGTGCCGATCCTCCTGCTATGTCCATTGCCCCTGTACTGTGACATCACTGTGTGTATTACCCCTGTACTGTGACATCACTGTGTGTATTATCCCTGTACTGTGACATCACTGTGTGTATTATCCCTGTACTGTGACATCACTGTGTGTAATATCCCTGTACTGTGACATCACTGTGTGTATTATCCCTGTACTGTGACATCACTGTGTGTATTATCCCTGTACTGTGACATCACTGTGTGTATTATCCCTGTACTGTGACATCACTGTGTGTATTATCCCCGTACTGTGACATCACTGTGTGTATTATCCCTGTACTGTGACATCACTGTGTGTATTATCCCTGTACTGTGACATCACTTTGTGTATTATCTCTGTACTGTGACATCACTGTGTGTATTATCCCTGTACTGTGACATCACTGTGTGTATTATCCCTGTACTGTGACATCACTGTGTATATTATCCCTATACTGTGACATCACTGTGTGTATTATCCCTGTACTGTGACATCACTTTGTGTATTATCTCTGTACTGTAACATCACTGTGTGTATTACCCTTGTACTGTGACATCACTGTGTATTATCCCTGTACTGTGACATCACTGTATATTATCCCTGCACTGTGACATCACTGTGTGTATTATCCCTGTACTGTGACATCACTGTGTATATTATCCCTGTACTGTGACATCACTGTGTATTATCCCTGTACTGTGACATCACTGTGGGTATTATCCCTGTACTGTGACATCACTGTGTATTATCCCTGTACTGTGACATCACTGTGTGTATTATCCCTGTACTGTGACATCACTGTGTATTATCCCTGTACTGTGACATCACTGTGTATTATCCCTGTACTGTGACATCACTGTGTGTATTATCTCTGTACTGTGACATCACTGTGTATTATCCCTGTACTGTGACATCACTGTGTGTATTATCCCTGCACTGTGACATCACTGTGTATTATCCCTGTACTGTGACATCACTGTGTATTATCCCTGTACTGTGACATCACTGTGTATTATCCCTGTACTGTGATATCACTGTGTGTATTATCCCTGTACTGTGACATCACTGTGTGTATTATCCCTGTACTGTGACATCACTGTGTGTATTATCCCTGTACTGTGACATCACTGTGTGTATTATCCCTGTACTGTGACATCACTGTGTGTATTATCCCTGTACTGTGACATCACTGTGTGTATTATCCCTGTACTGCGACATCACTGTGTATTATCCCTGTACTGTGACATCACTGTGTGTATTATCCCTGTACTGTGACATCACTGTGTGTATTATCCCTGTACTGTGACATCACTGTGTATTATCCCTGTACTGTGACATCAATGTGTGTATTATCCCTGTACTGTGACATCACTGTGTGTATTATCCCTGTACTGTGACATCACTGTGTGTATTATCCCTGTACTGTAACATCACTGTGTATTATCTCTGTACTGTGACATCACTGTGTGTATTACCCTTGTACTGTGACATCACTGTGTATTATCCCTGTACTGTGACATCACTGTATATTATCCCTGCACTGTGACATCACTGTGTGTATTATCCCTGTGCTGTGACATCACTGTGTATATTATCCCTGTACTGTGACATCACTGTGTATTATCCCTGTACTGTGACATCACTGTGGGTATTATCCCTGTACTGTGACATCACTGTGTATTATCCCTGTACTGTGACATCACTGTGTGTATTATCCCTGTACTGTGACATCACTGTGTGTATTATCCCTGTACTGGGACATCACTGTGTATTATCCCTGTACTGTGACATCACTGTGTGTATTATCCCTGCACTGTGACATCACTGTGTATTATCCCTGTACTGTGACATGACTGTGTATTATCCCTGTACTGTGATATCACTGTGTGTATTATCCCTGTACTGTGACATGACTGTGTGTATTATCCCTGTACTGTGACATCACTGTGTGCATTATCCCTGTACTACGACATCACTGTGTATTATCCCTGTACTGTGACATCACTGTGTGTATTATCCCTGTACTGCGACATCACTGTGTATTATCTCTGTACTGTGACATCACTGTGTATTATCCCTGTACTGTGACATCACTGTGTATTATCCCTGTACTGTGACATCACTGTGTGTATTACCCCTGTACTGTGACATCACTGTGTGTATTATCCCTGTACTGTGACATCACTGTGTGTATTATCCCTGTACTGTGACATCACTGTGTTTATTATCCCTGTACTGTGACATCACTGTGTGTATCATCCCTGTACTGTGACATCACTGTGTGTATTATCCCTGTACTGTGACATCACTGTGTATTATCCCTGTACTGTGACATCACTGTGTATATTATCCCTGTACTGTGACATCACTGTGCATATTATCCCTGTACTGTGACATCACTGTGTATTATCCCTATACTGTGACATCACTGTGTGTATTATCCCTGTACTGTGACAACACTGTGTGTATTATCCCTGTACTGTGACATCACTGTGTATTATCCCTGTACTGTGACATCACTGTGTGTATTATCCCTGTACTGTGACATCACTGTGTGTATTATCCCTGTACTGTGACATCACTGTGTATATTATCCCTGTACTGTGACATCACTGTGTGTATTATCCCTGTACGGTGACATCACTGTGTGTATTATCTCTGTACTGTAACATCGCTGTGTGTATTTCCCTTGTACTGTGACATCACTGTGTATTATCCCTGTACTGTGACATCACTGTATATTATCCCTGCACTGTGACATCACTGTGTGTATTATCCCTGTACTGTGACATCACTGTGTATATTATCCCTGTACTGTGACATCACTGTGTATTATCCCTGTACTGTGACATCACTGTGGGTATTATCCCTGTACTGTGACATCACTGTGTATTATCCCTGTACTGTGACATCACTGTGTGTATTATCCCTGTACTGTGACATCACTGTGTATTATCCCTGTACTGTGACATCACTGTGTATTATCCCTGTACTGTGACATCACTGCGTGTATTATCCCTGTACTGTGACATCACTGTGTATTATCCCTGTACTGTGACATCACTGTGTGTATTATCCCTGCACTGTGACATCACTGTGTATTATCCCTGTACTGTGACATCACTGTGTATTATCCCTGTACTGTGACATCACTGTGTATTATCCCTGTACTGTGACATCACTGTGTATTATCCCTGTACTGTGATATCACTGTGTGTATTATCCCTGTACTGTGACATCACTGTGTGTATTATCCCTGTACTGTGACATCACTGTGTGTATTATCCCTGTACTGCGACATCACTGTGTATTATCCCTGTACTGTGACATCACTGTGTGTATTATCCCTGTACTGTGACATCACTGTGTGTATTATCCCTGTACTGTGACATCACTGTGTATTATCCCTGTACTGTGACATCAATGTGTGTATTATCCCTGTACTGTGACATCACTGTGTATTATCCCTGTACTGTGACATCACTGTGTGTATTATCCCTGTACTGTGACATCACTGTGTATTATCTCTGTACTGTGACATCACTGTGTGTATTACCCTTGTACTGTGACATCACTGTGTATTATCCCTGTACTGTGACATCACTGTATATTATCCCTGCACTGTGACATCACTGTGTGTATTATCCCTGTACTGCGACATCACTGTGTATTATCTCTGTACTGTGACATCACTGTGTATTATCCCTGT
Organism: Hyla sarda; assembly: GCF_029499605.1. NCBI lineage: Eukaryota > Metazoa > Chordata > Amphibia > Anura > Hylidae > Hyla > Hyla sarda. Next base: position 8,834,776 of record NC_079194.1, read on the forward strand.
ACTGTGACATCACTGTGTATTATCCCTGTACTGTGACATCACTGTGTGTATTACCCCTGTACTGTGACATCACTGTGTGTATTATCCCTGTACTGTGACATCACTGTGTGTATTATCCCTGTACTGTGACATCACTGTGTGTATTATCCCTGTACTGTGACATCACTGTGTGTATCATCCCTGTACTGTGACATCACTGTGTGTATTATCCCTGTACTGTGACATCACTGTGTGTATTATCCCTGTACTGTGACAACACTGTGTGTATTATCCCTGTACTGTGACATCACTGTGTATTATCCCTGTACTGTGACATCACTGTGTGTATTACCCCTGTACTGTGACATCACTGTGTGTATTATCCCTGTACTGTGACATCACTGTGTATATTATCCCTGTACTGTGACATCACTGTGTGTATTATCCCTGTACGGTGACATCACTGTGTGTATTATCTCTGTACTGTAACATCGCTGTGTGTATTACCCTTGTACTGTGACATCACTGTGTATTATCCCTGTACTGTGACATCACTGTATATTATCCCTGCACTGTGACATCACTGTGTGTATTATCCCTGTACTGTGACATCACTGTGTATATTATCCCTGTACTGTGACATCACTGTGTATTATCCCTGTACTGTGACATCACTGTGGGTATTATCCCTGTACTGTGACATCACTGTGTATTATCCCTGTACTGTGACATCACTGTGTGTATTACCCTTGTACTGTGACATCACTGTGTATTATCCCTGTACTGTGACATCACTGTATATTATCCCTGCACTGTGACATCACTGTGTATTATCCCTGTACTGTGACATCACTGCGTGTATTATCCCTGTACTGTGACATCACTGTGTATTATCCCTGTACTGTGACATCACTGTGTGTATTATCCCTGCACTGTGACATCACTGTGTATTATCCCTGTACTGTGACATCACTGTGTATTATCCCTGTACTGTGACATCACTGTGTATTATCCCTGTACTGTGATATCACTGTGTGTATTATCCCTGTACTGTGACATCACTGTGTGTATTATCCCTGTACTGTGACATCACTGTGTGTATTATCCCTGTACTGCGACATCACTGTGTATTATCCCTGTACTGTGACATCACTGTGTGTATTATCCCTGTACTGTGACATCACTGTGTGTATTATCCCTGTACTGTGACATCACTGTGTATTATCCCTGTACTGTGACATCAATGTGTGTATTATCCCTGTACTGTGACATCACTGTGTGTATTATCCCTGTACTGTGACATCACTGTGTGTATTATCCCTGTACTGTGACATCACTGTGTATTATCTCTGTACTGTGACATCACTGTGTGTATTACCCTTGTACTGTGACATCACTGTGTATTATCCCTGTACTGTGACATCACTGTATATTATCCCTGCACTGTGACATCACTGTGTGTATTATCCCTGTACTGTGACATCACTGTGTATATTATCCCTGTACTGTGACATCACTGTGTATTATCCCTGTACTGTGACATCACTGTGGGTATTATCCCTGTACTGTGACATCACTGTGTATTATCCCTGTACTGTGACATCACTGTGTGTATTATCCCTATACTGTGACATCACTGTGTGTATTATCCCTGTACTGGGACATCACTGTGTATTATCCCTGTACTGTGACATCACTGTGTGTATTATCCCTGCACTGTGACATCACTGTGTATTATCCTTGTACTGTGACATCACTGTGTATTATCCCTGTACTGTGATATCACTGTGTGTATTACCCCTGTACTGTGATATCACTGTGTGTATTATCCCTGTACTGTGACATCACTGTGTGTATTATCCCTGTACTGCGACATTACTGTGTATTATCTCTGTACTGTGACATCACTGTGTATTATCCCTGTACTGTGACATCACTGTGTATTATCCCTGTACTGTGACATCACTGTGTGTATTATCCCTGTACTGTGACATCACTGTGTATTATATCTGTACTGTGACATCACTGTGTATTATCCCTGTACTGTGACATCACTGTGTATTATCCATGTACTGTGACATCACTGTGTGTATTATCCCTGTACTGTGACGTCACTGTGTATTATCCCTGTACTGTGACGTCACTGTGTATTATCCCTGTACTGTGACATCACTGTGTATTATCCCTGTACTGTGACATCACTGTGGGTATTATCCCTGTACTGTGACATCACTGTGTATTATACCTGTACTGTGACATAACTGTGTGTATTATCCCTGTACTGTGACATCACTGTGTGTATTATCCCTGTACTGTGACATCACAGTGTGTATTATCCTTGTACTGTGACATCACTGTGTAATATCCCTGTACTGTGACATCACTGTGTGTATGATCCCTGCACTGTGACATCGCTGTGTATTATCCCTGTACTGTGACATCACTGTGTATTATCCCTGTACTGTGACATCACTGTGTATTATCCCTGTACTGTGACATCACTGTGTATTATCCATGTACTGTGCCATCACTGTGTGTATTATCCCTGTACTGTGACATCACTGTGTATTATATCTGTACTGTGACATCACTGTGTATTATCCCTGTACTGTGACATCACTGTGTATTATCCATGTACTGTGACATCACTGTGTATTATCCCTGTACTGTGACATCACTGTGTATTATCCCTGTACTGTGACATCACTGTGTATTATCCCTGTACTGTGACATCACTGTGTGTATTATCCCTGTACTGTGACATCACTGTGTATTATCCCTGTACTGTGACATCACTGTGTATTATCCCTGTACTGTGACATCACTGTGTGTATTATCCCTGTACTGTGACATCACTGTGTATTATCTCTGTACTGTGACATCACTGTGTATTATCCCTGTACTGTGACATCACTGTGTATTATCCCTGTACTGTGACATCGCTGTGTATTATCCCTGTATTGTGACATCACTGTGTATTATCCATGTACTGTGACATCACTGTGTATTATCCATGTACTGTGACATCACTGTGTATATTATCCCTGTACTGTAACATCACTGTGTATTATCCCTGTACTGTGACATCACTGTGTATTATCCCTGTACTGTGACATCACTGTGTATTATCCCTGTACTGTGACATCACTGTATATTATCCCTGCACTGTGACATCACTGTGTGTATTATCCCTGCACTGTGACATCACTGTGTATATTATCCCTGTACTGTGACATCACTGTGTATTATTCCTGTACTGTGACATCACTGTGGGTATTATCCCTGTACTGTGACATCACTGTGTATTATCCCAGTACTGTGACATCACTGTGTGTATTATCCCTGTACTGTGACATCACTGTGTATTATCCCTGTACTGTGACATCACTGTGTATTATCCCTGTACTGTGACATCACTGCGTGTATTATCCCTGTACTGTGACATCACTGTGTATTATCCCTGTACTGTGACATCACTGTGTGTATTATCCCTGCACTGTGACATCACTGTGTATTATCCCTGTACTGTGACATCACTGTGTATTATCCCTGTACTGTGACATCACTGTGTATTATCCCTGTACTGTGATATCACTGTGTGTATTATCCCTGTACTGTGACATCACTGTGTGTATTATCCCTGTACTGTGACATCACTGTGTGTATTATCCCTGTACTGCGACATCACTGTGTATTATCCCTGTACTGTGACATCACTGTGTGTATTATCCCTGTACTGTGACATCACTGTGTGTATTATCCCTGTACTGTGACATCACTGTGTATTATCCCTGTACTGTGACATCAATGTGTGTATTATCCCTGTACTGTGACATCACTGTGTGTATTATCCCTGTACTGTGACATCACTGTGTGTATTATCCCTGTACTGTGACATCACTGTGTATTATCTCTGTACTGTGACATCACTGTGTGTATTACCCTTGTACAGTGACATCACGGTGTATTATCCCTGTACTGTGACATCAATGTATATTATCCCTGCACTGTGACATCACTGTGTATATTATCCCTGTACTGTGACATCACTGTGTATTATCCCTGTACTGTGACATCACTGTGGGTATTATCCCTGTACTGTGACATCACTGTGTATTATCCCTGTACTGTGACATCACTGTGTGTATTATCCCTGTACTGTGACATCACTGTGTATTATCCCTGTACTGTGACATCACTGTGTATTATCCCTGTACTGTGACATCACTGCGTGTATTATCCCTGTACTGTGACATCACTGTGTATTATCCCTGTACTGTGACATCACTGTGTGTATTATCCCTGCACTGTGACATCACTGTGTATTATCCCTGTACTGTGACATCACTGTGTATTATCCCTGTACTGTGACATCACTGTGTATTATCCCTGTACTGTGATATCACTGTGTGTATTATCCCTGTACTGTGACATTACTGTGTGTATCATCCCTGTACTGTGACATCACTGTGTGTATTATCCCTGTACTGCAACATCACTGTGTATTATCCCTGTACTGTGACATCACTGTGTGTATTATCCCTGTACTGTGACATCACTGTGTGTATTATCCCTGTACTGTGACATCACTGTGTATTATCCCTGTACTGTGACATCACTGTGTGTATTATCCCTGTACTGTGACATCACTGTGTATTATCTCTGTACTGTGACATCACTGTGTATTATCCCTGTACTGTGACATCACTGTGTATTATCCCTGTACTGTGACATCAATGTGTGTATTATCCCTGTACTGTGACATCACTGTGTGTATTATCCCTGTACTGTGACATCACTGTGTGTATTATCCCTGTACTGTGACATCACTGTGTATTATCTCTGTACTGTGACATCACTGTGTGTATTACCCTTGTACAGTGACATCACGGTGTATTATCCCTGTACTGTGACATCAATGTATATTATCCCTGCACTGTGACATCACTGTGTATATTATCCCTGTACTGTGACATCACTGTGTATTATCCCTGTACTGTGACATCACTGTGGGTATTATCCCTGTACTGTGACATCACTGTGTATTATCCCTGTACTGTGACATCACTGTGTGTATTATCCCTGTACTGTGACATCACTGTGTATTATCCCTGTACTGTGACATCACTGTGTATTATCCCTGTACTGTGACATCACTGCGTGTATTATCCCTGTACTGTGACATCACTGTGTATTATCCCTGTACTGTGACATCACTGTGTGTATTATCCCTGCACTGTGACATCACTGTGTATTATCCCTGTACTGTGACATCACTGTGTATTATCCCTGTACTGTGACATCACTGTGTATTATCCCTGTACTGTGATATCACTGTGTGTATTATCCCTGTACTGTGACATCACTGTGTGTATCATCCCTGTACTGTGACATCACTGTGTGTATTATCCCTGTACTGCAACATCACTGTGTATTATCCCTGTACTGTGACATCACTGTGTGTATTATCCCTGTACTGTGACATCACTGTGTGTATTATCCCTGTACTGTGACATCACTGTGTATTATCCCTGTACTGTGACATCACTGTGTGTATTATCCCTGTACTGTGACATCACTGTGTATTATCTCTGTACTGTGACATCACTGTGTGTATTACCCTTGTACTGTGACATCACTGTGTATTATCCCTGTACTGTGACATCACTGTATATTATCCCTGCACTGTGACATCACTGTGTGTATTATCCCTATACTGTGACATCACTGTGTATATTATCCCTGTACTGTGACATCACTGTGTATTATCCCTGTACTGTGACATCACTGTGGGTATTATCCCTGTACTGTGACATCACTGTGTATTATCCCTGTACTGTGACATCACTGTGTGTATTATCCCTATACTGTGACATCACTGTGTGTATTATCCCTGTACTGGGACATCACTGTGTATTATCCCTGTACTGTGACATCACTGTGTGTATTATCCCTGCACTGTGACATCACTGTGTATTATCCTTGTACTGTGACATCACTGTGTATTATCCCTGTACTGTGATATCACTGTGTGTATTATCCCTGTACTGTGACATCACTGTGTGTAATATCCCTGTACTGTGACATCACTGTGTGTATTATCCCTGTACTGCGACATTACTGTGTATTATCTCTGTACTGTGACATCACTGTGTATTATCCCTGTACTGTGACATCACTGTGTATTATCCCTGTACTGTGACATCACTGTGTGTATTATCCCTGTACTGTGACATCACTGTGTATTATATCTGTACTGTGACATCACTGTGTATTATCCCTGTACTGTGACATCACTGTGTATTATCCATGTACTGTGACATCACTGTGTGTATTATCCCTGTACTGTGACGTCACTGTGTATTATCCCTGTACTGTGACGTCACTGTGTATTATCCCTGTACTGTGACATCACTGTGTATTATCCCTGTACTGTGACATCACTGTGGGTATTATCCCTGTACTGTGACATCACTGTGTATTATCCCTGTACTGTGACATAACTGTGTGTATTATCCCTGTACTGTGACATCACTGTGTGTATTATCCCTGTACTGTGACATCACCGTGTGTATTACCCTTGTACTGTGACATCACTGTGTAATATCCCTGTACTGTGACATCACTGTGTGTATGATCCCTGCACTGTGACATCGCTGTGTATTATCCCTGTACTGTGACATCACTGTGTATTATCCCTGTACTGTGACATCACTGTGTATTATCCCTGTACTGTGACATCACTGTGTATTATCCATGTACTGTGCCATCACTGTGTGTATTATCCCTGTACTGTGACATCACTGTGTATTATATCTGTACTGTGACATCACTGTGTATTATCCCTGTACTGTGACATCACTGTGTATTATCCATGTACTGTGACATCACTGTGTATTATCCCTGTACTGTGACATCACTGTGTATTATCCCTGTACTGTGACATCACTGTGTATTATCCCTGTACTGTGACATCACTGTGTGTATTATCCCTGTACTGTGACATCACTGTGTATTATCCCTGTACTGTGACATCACTGTGTATTATCCCTGTACTGTGACATCACTGTGTGTATTATCCCTGTACTGTGACATCACTGTGTATTATCTCTGTACTGTGACATCACTGTGTATTATCCCTGTACTGTGACATCACTGTGTATTATCCCTGTACTGTGACATCGCTGTGTATTATCCCTGTACTGTGACATCACTGTGTATTATCCATGTACTGTGACATCACTGTGTATTATCCATGTACTGTGACATCACTGTGTATATTATCCCTGTACTGTGACATCACTGTGTATTATCCCTATACTGTGACATCACTGTGTATTATCCCTGTACTGTGACATCACTGTGTATTATCCCTGTACTGTGACATCACTGTATATTATCCCTGCACTGTGACATCACTGTGTGTATTATCCCTGTACTGTGACATCACTGTGTATATTATCCCTGTACTGTGACATCACTGTGTATTATCCCTGTACTGTGACATCACTGTGGGTATTATCCCTGTACTGTGACATCACTGTGTATTATCCCTGTACTGTGACATCACTGTGTGTATTATCCCTGTACTGCGACATCACTGTGTATTATCCCTGTACTGTGACATCACTGTGTATTATCCCTGTACTGTGACATCACTGTGTATTATCCCTGTACTGTGACATCACTGTGTGTATTATCCCTGTACTGTGACATCACTGTGTATTATCTCTGTACTGTGACATCACTGTGTATTATCCCTGTACTGTGACATCACTGTGTATTATCCCTGTACTGTGACATCACTGTGTATTATCCCTGTACTGTGATATCACTGTGTGTATTATCCCTGTACTGTGACATCACTGTGTGTATCATCCCTGTACTGTGACATCACTGTGTGTATTATCCCTGTACTGCGACATCACTGTGTATTATCCCTGTACTGTGACATCACTGTGTGTATTATCCCTGTACTGTGACATCACTGTGTGTATTATCCCTGTACTGTGACATCACTGTGTATTATCCCTGTACTGTGACATCACTGTGTGTATTATCCCTGTACTGTGACATCACTGTGTATTATCTCTGTACTGTGACATCACTGTGTGTATTACCCTTGTACTGTGACATCACTGTGTATTATCCCTGTACTGTGACATCACTGTATATTATCCCTGCACTGTGACATCACTGTGTGTATTATCCCTATACTGTGACATCACTGTGTATATTATCCCTGTACTGTGACATCACTGTGTATTATCCCTGTACTGTGACATCACTGTGGGTATTATCCCTGTACTGTGACATCACTGTGTATTATCCCTGTACTGTGACATCACTGTGTGTATTATCCCTATACTGTGACATCACTGTGTGTATTATCCCTGTACTGGGACATCACTGTGTATTATCCCTGTACTGTGACATCACTGTGTGTATTATCCCTGCACTGTGACATCACTGTGTATTATCCTTGTACTGTGACATCACTGTGTATTATCCCTGTACTGTGATATCACTGTGTGTATTATCCCTGTACTGTGACATCACTGTGTGTAATATCCCTGTACTGTGACATCACTGTGTGTATTATCCCTGTACTGCGACATTACTGTGTATTATCTCTGTACTGTGACATCACTGTGTATTATCCCTGTACTGTGACATCACTGTGTATTATCCCTGTACTGTGACATCACTGTGTGTATTATCCCTGTACTGTGACATCACTGTGTATTATATCTGTACTGTGACATCACTGTGTATTATCCCTGTACTGTGACATCACTGTGTATTATCCATGTACTGTGACATCACTGTGTGTATTATCCCTGTACTGTGACGTCACTGTGTATTATCCCTGTACTGTGACGTCACTGTGTATTATCCCTGTACTGTGACATCACTGTGTATTATCCCTGTACTGTGACATCACTGTGGGTATTATCCCTGTACTGTGACATCACTGTGTATTATCCCTGTACTGTGACATAACTGTGTGTATTATCCCTGTACTGTGACATCACTGTGTGTATTATCCCTGTACTGTGACATCACCGTGTGTATTACCCTTGTACTGTGACATCACTGTGTAATATCCCTGTACTGTGACATCACTGTGTGTATGATCCCTGCACTGTGACATCGCTGTGTATTATCCCTGTACTGTGACATCACTGTGTATTATCCCTGTACTGTGACATCACTGTGTATTATCCCTGTACTGTGACATCACTGTGTATTATCCATGTACTGTGCCATCACTGTGTGTATTATCCCTGTACTGTGACATCACTGTGTATTATATCTGTACTGTGACATCACTGTGTATTATCCCTGTACTGTGACATCACTGTGTATTATCCATGTACTGTGACATCACTGTGTATTATCCCTGTACTGTGACATCACTGTGTATTATCCCTGTACTGTGACATCACTGTGTATTATCCCTGTACTGTGACATCACTGTGTGTATTATCCCTGTACTGTGACATCACTGTGTATTATCCCTGTACTGTGACATCACTGTGTATTATCCCTGTACTGTGACATCACTGTGTGTATTATCCCTGTACTGTGACATCACTGTGTATTATCTCTGTACTGTGACATCACTGTGTATTATCCCTGTACTGTGACATCACTGTGTATTATCCCTGTACTGTGACATCGCTGTGTATTATCCCTGTACTGTGACATCACTGTGTATTATCCATGTACTGTGACATCACTGTGTATTATCCATGTACTGTGACATCACTGTGTATATTATCCCTGTACTGTGACATCACTGTGTATTATCCCTATACTGTGACATCACTGTGTATTATCCCTGTACTGTGACATCACTGTGTATTATCCCTGTACTGTGACATCACTGTATATTATCCCTGCACTGTGACATCACTGTGTGTATTATCCCTGTACTGTGACATCACTGTGTATATTATCCCTGTACTGTGACATCACTGTGTATTATCCCTGTACTGTGACATCACTGTGGGTATTATCCCTGTACTGTGACATCACTGTGTATTATCCCTGTACTGTGACATCACTGTGTGTATTATCCCTGTACTGTGACATCACTGTGTATTATCCCTGTACTGTGACATCACTGTGTATTATCCCTGTACTGTGACATCACTGCGTGTATTATCCCTGTACTGTGACATCACTGTGTATTATCCCTGTACTGTGACATCACTGTGTGTATTATCCCTGCACTGTGACATCACTGAGTATTATCCCTGTACTGTGACATCACTGTGTATTATCCCTGTTATGTGACATCACTGTGTATTATCCCTGTACTGTGATATCACTGTGTGTATTATCCCTGTACTGTGACATCACTGTGTGTATTATCCCTGTACTGTGACATCACTGTGTGTATTATCCCTGTACTGCGACATCACTGTGTATTATGCCTGTACTGTGACATCACTGTGTGTATTATCCCTGTACTGTGACATCACTGTGTGTATTATCCCTGTACTGTGACATCACTGTGTATTATCCCTGTACTGTGACATCAATGTGTGTATTATCCCTGTACTGTGACATCACTGTGTGTATTATCCCTGTACTGTGACATCACTGTGTGTATTATCCCTGTACTGTGACATCACTGTGTATTATCTCTGTACTGTGACATCACTGTGTGTATTACCCTTGTACTGTGACATCACTGTGTATTATCCCTGTACTGTGACATCACTGTATATTATCCCTGCACTGTGACATCACTGTGTGTATTATCCCTGTACTGTGACATCACTGTGTATATTATCCCTGTACTGTGACATCACTGTGTATTATCCCTGTACTGTGACATCACTGTGGGTATTATCCCTGTACTGTGACATCACTGTGTATTATCCCTGTACTGTGACATCACTGTGTGTATTATCCCTATACTGTGACATCACTGTGTGTATTATCCCTGTACTGGGACATCACTGTGTATTATCCCTGTACTGTGACATCACTGTGTGTATTATCCCTGCACTGTGACATCACTGTGTATTATCCTTGTACTGTGACATCACTGTGTATTATCCCTGTACTGTGATATCACTGTGTGTATTACCCCTGTACTGTGACATCACTGTGTGTATTATCCCTGTACTGTGACATCACTGTGTGTATTATCCCTGTACTGCGACATTACTGTGTATTATCTCTGTACTGTGACATCACTGTGTATTATCCCTGTACTGTGACATCACTGTGTATTATCCCTGTACTGTGACATCACTGTGTGTATTATCCCTGTACTGTGACATCACTGTGTATTATATCTGTACTGTGACATCACTGTGTATTATCCCTGTACTGTGACATCACTGTGTATTATCCATGTACTGTGACATCACTGTGTGTATTATCCCTGTACTGTGACGTCACTGTGTATTATCCCTGTACTGTGACGTCACTGTGTATTATCCCTGTACTGTGACATCACTGTGTATTATCCCTGTACTGTGACATCACTGTGGGTATTATCCCTGTACTGTGACATCACTGTGTATTATCCCTGTACTGTGACATAACTGTGTGTATTATCCCTGTACTGTGACATCACTGTGTGTATTATCCCTGTACTGTGACATCACAGTGTGTATTATCCTTGTACTGTGACATCACTGTGTAATATCCCTGTACTGTGACATCACTGTGTGTATGATCCCTGCACTGTGACATCGCTGTGTATTATCCCTGTACTGTGACATCACTGTGTATTATCCCTGTACTGTGACATCACTGTGTATTATCCCTGTACTGTGACATCACTGTGTATTATCCATGTACTGTGCCATCACTGTGTGTATTATCCCTGTACTGTGACATCACTGTGTATTATATCTGTACTGTGACATCACTGTGTATTATCCCTGTACTGTGACATCACTGTGTATTATCCATGTACTGTGACATCACTGTGTATTATCCCTGTACTGTGACATCACTGTGTATGATCCCTGTACTGTGACATCACTGTGTATTATCCCTGTACTGTGACATCACTTTGTGTATTATCCCTGTACTGTGACATCACTGTGTATTATCCCTGTACTGTGACATCACTGTGTATTATCCCTGTACTGTGACATCACTGTGTGTATTATCCCTGTACTGTGACATCACTGTGTATTATCTCTGTACTGTGACATCAATGTGTATTATCCCTGTACTGTGACATCACTGTGTATTATCCCTGTACTGTGACATCGCTGTGTATTATCCCTGTACTGTGGCATCACTGTGTATTATCCCTGTACTGTGACGTCACTGTGTATATTATCCCTGTACTGTGACATCACTGTGTATTATCCCTGTACTGTGGCATCACTGTGTATTATCCCTGTACTGTGACATCACTGTGTGTATTATCCCTGTACTGTGACATCACTGTGTATTATCCCTGTACTGTGACATCACTGTGTATTATTCCTGTACTGTGACATCACTGTGTATTATCCCTGTACTGTGACATCACTGTGTGTATTATCCCTGTACTGTGACATCACTGTGTATTATCCCTGTACTTTGACATCACTGTGTATTATCCCTGTACTGTGACATCACTGTGTATTATCCCTGTACTGTGACATCACTGTGTATTATCCCTGTACTGTGACATCACTGTGTATTATCCCTCTACTGTGACATCACTGTGTATATTATCTCTGTACTGTGACATCACTGTGTATATTATCCCTGTACTGTGACATCACTGTGTATTATCCCTGTACTGTGACATCACTGTGTATTATCCCTGTACTGTGACATCACTGTGGGTATTATCCCTGTACTGTGACATCACTGTGTATTATCCCTGTACTGTGACATAACTGTGTGTATTATCCCTGTACTGTGACATCACTGTGTGTATTATCCCTGTACTGTGACATCACAGTGTGTATTATCCTTGTACTGTGACATCACTGTGTAATATCCCTGTACTGTGACATCACTGTGTGTATGATCCCTGCACTGTGACATCGCTGTGTATTATCCCTGTACTGTGACATCACTGTGTATTATCCCTGTACTGTGACATCACTGTGTATTATCCCTGTACTGTGACATCACTGTGTATTATCCATGTACTGTGCCATCACTGTGTGTATTATCCCTGTACTGTGACATCACTGTGTATTATATCTGTACTGTGACATCACTGTGTATTATCCCTGTACTGTGACATCACTGTGTATTATCCATGTACTGTGACATCACTGTGTATTATCCCTGTACTGTGACATCACTGTGTATTATCCCTGTACTGTGACATCACTGTGTATTATCCCTGTACTGTGACATCACTGTGTGTATTATCCCTGTACTGTGACATCACTGTGTATTATCCCTGTACTGTGACATCACTGTGTATTATCCCTGTACTGTGACATCACTGTGTGTATTATCCCTGTACTGTGACATCACTGTGTATTATCTCTGTACTGTGACATCACTGTGTATTATCCCTGTACTGTGACATCACTGTGTATTATCCCTGTACTGTGACATCGCTGTGTATTATCCCTGTATTGTGACATCACTGTGTATTATCCATGTACTGTGACATCACTGTGTATTATCCATGTACTGTGACATCACTGTGTATATTATCCCTGTACTGTAACATCACTGTGTATTATCCCTGTACTGTGACATCACTGTGTATTATCCCTGTACTGTGACATCACTGTGTATTATCCCTGTACTGTGACATCACTGTATATTATCCCTGCACTGTGACATCACTGTGTGTATTATCCCTGTACTGTGACATCACTGTGTATATTATCCCTGTACTGTGACATCACTGTGTATTATTCCTGTACTGTGACATCACTGTGGGTATTATCCCTGTACTGTGACATCACTGTGTATTATCCCAGTACTGTGACATCACTGTGTGTATTATCCCTGTACTGTGACATCACTGTGTATTATCCCTGTACTGTGACATCACTGTGTATTATCCCTGTACTGTGACATCACTGCGTGTATTATCCCTGTACTGTGACATCACTGTGTATTATCCCTGTACTGTGACATCACTGTGTGTATTATCCCTGCACTGTGACATCACTGTGTATTATCCCTGTACTGTGACATCACTGTGTATTATCCCTGTACTGTGACATCACTGTGTATTATCCCTGTACTGTGATATCACTGTGTGTATTATCCCTGTACTGTGACATCACTGTGTGTATTATCCCTGTACTGTGACATCACTGTGTGTATTATCCCTGTACTGCGACATCACTGTGTATTATCCCTGTACTGTGACATCACTGTGTGTATTATCCCTGTACTGTGACATCACTGTGTGTATTATCCCTGTACTGTGACATCACTGTGTATTATCCCTGTACTGTGACATCAATGTGTGTATTATCCCTGTACTGTGACATCACTGTGTGTATTATCCCTGTACTGTGACATCACTGTGTGTATTATCCCTGTACTGTGACATCACTGTGTATTATCTCTGTACTGTGACATCACTGTGTGTATTACCCTTGTACAGTGACATCACGGTGTATTATCCCTGTACTGTGACATCAATGTATATTATCCCTGCACTGTGACATCACTGTGTATATTATCCCTGTACTGTGACATCACTGTGTATTATCCCTGTACTGTGACATCACTGTGGGTATTATCCCTGTACTGTGACATCACTGTGTATTATCCCTGTACTGTGACATCACTGTGTGTATTATCCCTGTACTGTGACATCACTGTGTATTATCCCTGTACTGTGACATCACTGTGTATTATCCCTGTACTGTGACATCACTGCGTGTATTATCCCTGTACTGTGACATCACTGTGTATTATCCCTGTACTGTGACATCACTGTGTGTATTATCCCTGCACTGTGACATCACTGTGTATTATCCCTGTACTGTGACATCACTGTGTATTATCCCTGTACTGTGACATCACTGTGTATTATCCCTGTACTGTGATATCACTGTGTGTATTATCCCTGTACTGTGACATCACTGTGTGTATCATCCCTGTACTGTGACATCACTGTGTGTATTATCCCTGTACTGCAACATCACTGTGTATTATCCCTGTACTGTGACATCACTGTGTGTATTATCCCTGTACTGTGACATCACTGTGTGTATTATCCCTGTACTGTGACATCACTGTGTATTATCCCTGTACTGTGACATCAATGTGTGTATTATCCCTGTACTGTGACATCACTGTGTGTATTATCCCTGTACTGTGACATCACTGTGTGTATTATCCCTGTACTGTGACATCACTGTGTATTATCTCTGTACTGTGACATCACTGTGTGTATTATCCCTGTACTGTGACATCACTGTGTATTATCTCTGTACTGTGACATCACTGTGTGTATTACCCTTGTACTGTGACATCACTGTGTATTATCCCTATACTGTGACATCACTGTGTATATTATCCCTGTACTGTGACATCACTGTGTATTATCCCTGTACTGTGACATCACTGTGGGTATTATCCCTGTACTGTGACATCACTGTGTATTATCCCTGTACTGTGACATCACTGTGTGTATTATCCCTATACTGTGACATCACTGTGTGTATTATCCCTGTACTGGGACATCACTGTGTATTATCCCTGTACTGTGACATCACTGTGTGTATTATCCCTGCACTGTGACATCACTGTGTATTATCCTTGTACTGTGACATCACTGTGTATTATCCCTGTACTGTGATATCACTGTGTGTATTATCCCTGTACTGTGACATCACTGTGTGTAATATCCCTGTACTGTGACATCACTGTGTGTATTATCCCTGTACTGCGACATTACTGTGTATTATCTCTGTACTGTGACATCACTGTGTATTATCCCTGTACTGTGACATCACTGTGTATTATCCCTGTACTGTGACATCACTGTGTGTATTATCCCTGTACTGTGACATCACTGTGTATTATATCTGTACTGTGACATCACTGTGTATTATCCCTGTACTGTGACATCACTGTGTATTATCCATGTACTGTGACATCACTGTGTGTATTATCCCTGTACTGTGACGTCACTGTGTATTATCCCTGTACTGTGACGTCACTGTGTATTATCCCTGTACTGTGACATCACTGTGTATTATCCCTGTACTGTGACATCACTGTGGGTATTATCCCTGTACTGTGACATCACTGTGTATTATCCCTGTACTGTGACATAACTGTGTGTATTATCCCTGTACTGTGACATCACTGTGTGTATTATCCCTGTACTGTGACATCACCGTGTGTATTACCCTTGTACTGTGACATCACTGTGTAATATCCCTGTACTGTGACATCACTGTGTGTATGATCCCTGCACTGTGACATCGCTGTGTATTATCCCTGTACTGTGACATCACTGTGTATTATCCCTGTACTGTGACATCACTGTGTATTATCCCTGTACTGTGACATCACTGTGTATTATCCATGTACTGTGCCATCACTGTGTGTATTATCCCTGTACTGTGACATCACTGTGTATTATATCTGTACTGTGACATCACTGTGTATTATCCCTGTACTGTGACATCACTGTGTATTATCCATGTACTGTGACATCACTGTGTATTATCCCTGTACTGTGACATCACTGTGTATCATCCCTGTACTGTGACATCACTGTGTATTATCCCTGTACTGTTACATCACTGTGTGTATTATCCCTGTACTGTGACATCACTGTGTATTATCCCTGTACTGTGACATCACTGTGTATTATCCCTGTACTGTGACATCACTGTGTGTATTATCCCTGTACTGTGACATCACTGTGTATTATCTCTGTACTGTGACATCACTGTGTATTATCCCTGTACTGTGACATCACTGTGTATTATCCCTGTACTGTGACATCGCTGTGTATTATCCCTGTACTGTGACATCACTGTGTATTATCCATGTACTGTGACATCACTGTGTATTATCCATGTACTGTGACATCACTGTGTATATTATCCCTGTACTGTGACATCACTGTGTATTATCCCTATACTGTGACATCACTGTGTATTATCCCTGTACTGTGACATCACTGTGTATTATCCCTGTACTGTGACATCACTGTATATTATCCCTGCACTGTGACATCACTGTGTGTATTATCCCTGTACTGTGACATCACTGTGTATATTATCCCTGTACTGTGACATCACTGTGTATTATCCCTGTACTGTGACATCACTGTGGGTATTATCCCTGTACTGTGACATCACTGTGTATTATCCCTGTACTGTGACATCACTGTGTGTATTATCCCTGTACTGTGACATCACTGTGTATTATCCCTGTACTGTGACATCACTGTGTATTATCCCTGTACTGTGACATCACTGCGTGTATTATCCCTGTACTGTGACATCACTGTGTATTATCCCTGTACTGTGACATCACTGTGTGTATTATCCCTGCACTGTGACATCACTGAGTATTATCCCTGTACTGTGACATCACTGTGTATTATCCCTGTTATGTGACATCACTGTGTATTATCCCTGTACTGTGATATCACTGTGTGTATTATCCCTGTACTGTGACATCACTGTGTGTATTATCCCTGTACTGTGACATCACTGTGTGTATTATCCCTGTACTGCGACATCACTGTGTATTATGCCTGTACTGTGACATCACTGTGTGTATTATCCCTGTACTGTGACATCACTGTGTGTATTATCCCTGTACTGTGACATCACTGTGTATTATCCCTGTACTGTGACATCAATGTGTGTATTATCCCTGTACTGTGACATCACTGTGTGTATTATCCCTGTACTGTGACATCACTGTGTGTATTATCCCTGTACTGTGACATCACTGTGTATTATCTCTGTACTGTGACATCACTGTGTGTATTACCCTTGTACTGTGACATCACTGTGTATTATCCCTGTACTGTGACATCACTGTATATTATCCCTGCACTGTGACATCACTGTGTGTATTATCCCTGTACTGTGACATCACTGTGTATATTATCCCTGTACTGTGACATCACTGTGTATTATCCCTGTACTGTGACATCACTGTGGGTATTATCCCTGTACTGTGACATCAATGTGTGTATTATCCCTGTACTGTGACATCACTGTGTGTATTATCCCTGTACTGTGACATCACTGTGTGTATTATCCCTGTACTGTGACATCACTGTGTATTATCTCTGTACTGTGACATCACTGTGTGTATTACCCTTGTACTGTGACATCACTGTGTATTATCCCTGTACTGTGACATCACTGTATATTATCCCTGCACTGTGACATCACTGTGTGTATTATCCCTGTACTGTGACATCACTGTGTATATTATCCCTGTACTGTGACATCACTGTGTATTATCCCTGTACTGTGACATCACTGTGGGTATTATCCCTGTACTGTGACATCACTGTGTATTATCCCTGTACTGTGACATCACTGTGTGTATTATCCCTATACTGTGACATCACTGTGTGTATTATCCCTGTACTGGGACATCACTGTGTATTATCCCTGTACTGTGACATCACTGTGTGTATTATCCCTGCACTGTGACATCACTGTGTATTATCCTTGTACTGTGACATCACTGTGTATTATCCCTGTACTGTGATATCACTGTGTGTATTACCCCTGTACTGTGACATCACTGTGTGTATTATCCCTGTACTGTGACATCACTGTGTGTATTATCCCTGTACTGCGACATTACTGTGTATTATCTCTGTACTGTGACATCACTGTGTATTATCCCTGTACTGTGACATCACTGTGTGTATTATCCCTGTACTGTGACATCACTGTGTATTATATCTGTACTGTGACATCACTGTGTATTATCCCTGTACTGTGACATCACTGTGTATTATCCATGTACTGTGACATCACTGTGTGTATTATCCCTGTACTGTGACGTCACTGTGTATTATCCCTGTACTGTGACGTCACTGTGTATTATCCCTGTACTGTGACATCACTGTGTATTATCCCTGTACTGTGACATCACTGTGGGTATTATCCCTGTACTGTGACATCACTGTGTATTATACCTGTACTGTGACATAACTGTGTGTATTATCCCTGTACTGTGACATCACTGTGTGTATTATCCCTGTACTGTGACATCACAGTGTGCATTATCCTTGTACTGTGACATCACTGTGTAATATCCCTGTACTGTGACATCACTGTGTGTATGATCCCTGCACTGTGACATCGCTGTGTATTATCCCTGTACTGTGACATCACTGTGTATTATCCCTGTACTGTGACATCACTGTGTATTATCCCTGTACTGTGACATCACTGTGTATTATCCATGTACTGTGCCATCACTGTGTGTATTATCCCTGTACTGTGACATCACTGTGTATTATATCTGTACTGTGACATCACTGTGTATTATCCCTGTACTGTGACATCACTGTGTATTATCCATGTACTGTGACATCACTGTGTATTATCCCTGTACTGTGACATCACTGTGTATTATCCCTGTACTGTGACATCACTGTGTATTATCCCTGTACTGTGACATCACTGTGTGTATTATCCCTGTACTGTGACATCACTGTGTATTATCCCTGTACTGTGACATCACTGTGTATTATCCCTGTACTGTGACATCACTGTGTGTATTATCCCTGTACTGTGACATCACTGTGTATTATCTCTGTACTGTGACATCACTGTGTATTATCCCTGTACTGTGACATCACTGTGTATTATCCCTGTACTGTGACATCGCTGTGTATTATCCCTGTATTGTGACATCACTGTGTATTATCCATGTACTGTGACATCACTGTGTATTATCCATGTACTGTGACATCACTGTGTATATTATCCCTGTACTGTAACATCACTGTGTATTATCCCTGTACTGTGACATCACTGTGTATTATCCCTGTACTGTGACATCACTGTGTATTATCCCTGTACTGTGACATCACTGTATATTATCCCTGCACTGTGACATCACTGTGTGTATTATCCCTGTACTGTGACATCACTGTGTATATTATCCCTGTACTGTGACATCACTGTGTATTATTCCTGTACTGTGACATCACTGTGGGTATTATCCCTGTACTGTGACATCACTGTGTATTATCCCAGTACTGTGACATCACTGTGTGTATTATCCCTGTACTGTGACATCACTGTGTATTATCCCTGTACTGTGACATCACTGTGTATTATCCCTGTACTGTGACATCACTGCGTGTATTATCCCTGTACTGTGACATCACTGTGTATTATCCCTGTACTGTGACATCACTGTGTGTATTATCCCTGCACTGTGACATCACTGTGTATTATCCCTGTACTGTGACATCACTGTGTATTATCCCTGTACTGTGACATCACTGTGTATTATCCCTGTACTGTGATATCACTGTGTGTATTATCCCTGTACTGTGACATCACTGTGTGTATTATCCCTGTACTGTGACATCACTGTGTGTATTATCCCTGTACTGCGACATCACTGTGTATTATCCCTGTACTGTGACATCACTGTGTGTATTATCCCTGTACTGTGACATCACTGTGTGTATTATCCCTGTACTGTGACATCACTGTGTATTATCACTGTACTGTGACATCAATGTGTGTATTATCCCTGTACTGTGACATCACTGTGTGTATTATCCCTGTACTGTGACATCACTGTGTGTATTATCCCTGTACTGTGACATCACTGTGTATTATCTCTGTACTGTGACATCACTGTGTGTATTACCCTTGTACAGTGACATCACGGTGTATTATCCCTGTACTGTGACATCAATGTATATTATCCCTGCACTGTGACATCACTGTGTATATTATCCCTGTACTGTGACATCACTGTGTATTATCCCTGTACTGTGACATCACTGTGGGTATTATCCCTGTACTGTGACATCACTGTGTATTATCC
Organism: Hyla sarda; assembly: GCF_029499605.1. Taxonomy (NCBI): domain Eukaryota; kingdom Metazoa; phylum Chordata; class Amphibia; order Anura; family Hylidae; genus Hyla; species Hyla sarda. Next base: position 8,855,728 of record NC_079194.1, read on the forward strand.
CTGTACTGTGACATCACTGTGTGTATTATCCCTGTACTGTGACATCACTGTGTATTATCCCTGTACTGTGACATCACTGTGTATTATCCCTGTACTGTGACATCACTGCGTGTATTATCCCTGTACTGTGACATCACTGTGTATTATCCCTGTACTGTGACATCACTGTGTGTATTATCCCTGCACTGTGACATCACTGTGTATTATCCCTGTACTGTGACATCACTGTGTATTATCCCTGTACTGTGACATCACTGTGTATTATCCCTGTACTGTGATATCACTGTGTGTATTATCCCTGTACTGTGACATCACTGTGTGTATCATCCCTGTACTGTGACATCACTGTGTGTATTATCCCTGTACTGCAACATCACTGTGTATTATCCCTGTACTGTGACATCACTGTGTGTATTATCCCTGTACTGTGACATCACTGTGTGTATTATCCCTGTACTGTGACATCACTGTGTATTATCCCTGTACTGTGACATCACTGTGTGTATTATCCCTGTACTGTGACATCACTGTGTATTATCTCTGTACTGTGACATCACTGTGTGTATTACCCTTGTACTGTGACATCACTGTGTATTATCCCTGTACTGTGACATCACTGTATATTATCCCTGCACTGTGACATCACTGTGTGTATTATCCCTATACTGTGACATCACTGTGTATATTATCCCTGTACTGTGACATCACTGTGTATTATCCCTGTACTGTGACATCACTGTGGGTATTATCCCTGTACTGTGACATCACTGTGTATTATCCCTGTACTGTGACATCACTGTGTGTATTATCCCTATACTGTGACATCACTGTGTGTATTATCCCTGTACTGGGACATCACTGTGTATTATCCCTGTACTGTGACATCACTGTGTGTATTATCCCTGCAACCTGTGACATCACTGTGTATTATCCTTGTACTGTGACATCACTGTGTATTATCCCTG